>NC_064922.1:890210766-890516701 GCF_023897955.1 Schistocerca gregaria
GAGTGTACAAAAGCAAATAGGGGTAATGCAGGAGTAAGCTTAATAAAGAAGGGGTAAGCTACTACAAGCAGCATAGTGAACGTATTATAGTGGCCAAGGTAGACACGAAGCCCATGCCTACTACAATAGTATAATTTTATATGCCATCTAGCTCTGCAGATGACGAAGAAATTGAAGAAATGTATGATGAGATAAAAGATAGTGAAGGGAGACGAAAATTTAATAATCATGGGTGACTGGAATTCGACAGTAGGAAAAGGAAGAGAAGTAAAGAAAGTAGGTGAATATGGATTGGGGCTAAGAAATGAAAGAGGAAGCCGTCTGGTAGAATTACGCACAGAGCATAACTTAATTATAGCTAACACTTGGTTCAAGAATCATAAAAGAAGGTTGTATACATGGAAGAATCCTGGAGATACTAAAAGGTATCAGATAGATTATATAATGGTAAGACAGAGATTTAAGAACACGGTTTTAAATTGTAGGACATTTCCAGGGGCAGATGTGGACTCTGACCACAATCTATTGGTTATGAACTGTAGATTAAAACTAAAGAAACCGCAAAAAGGTGGGAATTTAAGGAGATGGGACCTAGATAAACTAAGAGAACCAGAGGTTGTACAGAGTTTCAAGGAGAGCATAACGGAACAATTGACAGGAATGGGGGAAATAAATACACTAGAAGACGAATGGGTAGCTCTGAGGGATGAAATAGTGAAGGCAGCAGAGAATCAAGTAGGTAAAAAGACGAGGGCTAGTGGAAATCCTTGGGTAACAGAAGTAATATTGAATTTAATTTATGAGAGGAGAAAATATAGAAATGCAGTAAATGAAGCAGGCAAAAAGGAATACAAACGTCTCAAAAATGGCTAAGCAGGCTTGGTTAGAGGACAAATGTAAGGATGTAGAGGTTTATCTCACTCTTGTATGAATATCAAGAGCTCAGATGGAAACCCAGTTCTAAGCAAAGAGGGGAAAGCAGAAAGGTGGAAGGAGTATATAGAGGGTCTATACAAGGGCGATGTACTTGAGGACAATATTATGGAAATGGCAGAGGATGTAGATGAAGATGAAATGGGAGATACGATACTGCGTGAAGAGTTTGACAGAGCACTGAAAGGCCTAAGTCGAAACAAGGCTCCGGGAGTAGACAACATTCCATTAGAAATAATGACGGCCTTGGGAGAACCAGTCCTGACAAAACTCTACGATCTGGTGAGCAAGATGTATGAGACAGGCGAAATACCCTCAGACTTCAAGAAGAATATAATAATTCCAATCCCAAAGAAAGCAGGTGTTGATAGATGTGAAAATTACCGAACTATCAGTTTAATAAATCACAGCTGCAAAATACTAACGCGAATTCTTTACAGACGAATGGAAAAACTAGTAGAAGCCGACCTCGGGGAAGATCAGTTTGGATTCCGTAGGAATATTGGAACACGAGAGGCAATACTAACCTTACGACTTTTCTTAGAAGCTAGATAAAGGAAAGGCAAACCTACGTTTCTAGCATTTGTAGACTTAGAGAAAGCTTTTGACAATGTTGATTGGAATACTCTCTTTCAAATTCTGAAGGTAGCAGGGGTAAAATACAGGGAGCGAAAGGCTATTTACAATTTGTACAGAAACCAGATGGCAGTTCTAAGAGACGAGGGACATGAAAGGGAAGCAGTGGTTGGGAAGGGAGTGAGACAGGGTTGCAGTCTCTCCCCGATGTTATTCAATCTGTATATTGAGCAAGCAGTGAAGGAAACAAAAACAAAATTCGGAGTAGGTATTAAAATCCATGGAGAAGAAATAAAAATGTTGAGGTTCGCCGATGACACAGTAATTCTGTCAGAGGCAGCAAATGACTTGGAAGAGCCGTTGAACGGAATGGACAGTGTCTTGAAAGAAGGATATAAGATGAACATCAACAAACGCAAAACGAGGATAATGGAATGTAGTCGAATTAGGTCGGGTGATGCTGAGGGAATTAGATTAGGAAATGATACACTTAAAGTAGTAAAGGAGTGTTGCTATTGGGGGAGCAAAATATCTGATGATGCTCGAAGTAGAGAGGATGTAAAATGCAGACTGGCAGTGGCAAGGTAAGCGTTTCTGAAGAAGAGAAATTTATTAACATCGAGTATAGATTTAAGTGTCAGGAAGTCTTTTCTGAAAGTATTTGTATGGAGTGTAGGCATGTATGGAAGTGAAACAGGGACAATGAATAGTTTGGACAAGAAGAGAATAGAAGCTTTTGAAATATGGTGCTACAGAAGAATGTTGAAGATTAGTTGGGGAGAAGAGAAGTTTGTAGCACAACTTGACTAGAAGAAGGGATCGGTTGGTAGGACATGTCCTGAGGCATCAAGGGTTCTCAAATTTAGCATTGGAGGGCAGTGTGGAGGGTAAAAATCGTAGAGGGAGACCAAGAGATAAATACACTAAGCAGATTCAGAAGGATGTAGGTTGCAGTAGATACTGGGAGATGAAGGAGCTTGCACAGGATAGATTAGCGTGGAGAGCTGCATCAAACCAGTTTCAGGTCAGAAGACCACAACAACGAAATACCCAACTACGCTGCTGATGTAATAGCCCCATCAATAGAGACCGAAAAAGATAGAGCATCGGTAATTGTTCGTGAAGTCGGAAATTTTTGCACAGTGATAGGAGGGAGTGACGCGAACATCATACTAGAAATCCAGACTCGAGGGCTGAGTGCGGTTGGAGGTGCGTTTGAAGGTCATTTTTGTATTTTTTTTTTCTTTCATAACTCGAAAACCGTGGTGTCCAGCGGCAATGTATCCCAGTACAAAGTTAACTACATTAAATTTCCTACAGAAACTCCCTGTTCATTTTTTCTTTAGGACTAATAGTTTCCCCGTAGGGAGCGAAAGAAGAAGTACATCTTTCTCGTTGTTTTTGAAGGTTAGATATAGAATTGCGGGTTGCTCGAAATGACATAGGCTGAGGCAACTAAATCACCGGGTATAGTACATTCATTGTCATACACTGAAAACGAACACTACGAAATCATTACTTATGACAAATATACGGAAAGCTGTGGCAAGATGCTAAAAATGATGGCCTCGACGTAAACACAATATAGCCGACAGCACGACTGCACTTAATGGAAGCAAGCGTTGTCATTTAACACATATACTCTTTCATAATTTCTAATGCAATAGTAGTTTCATTTCTAATTTTTAAATATTATTTGCAGAAAAAGAGAAATAAGGCATAAAATTTTACTTTCACGTGTAATATTTTAACCTCCTGTGACTGATGAAAATTTGTTTTCTTTGAGGAACAGAACGTTACGTTTGATTTGCATTCGAAACGACAGAACCTCTATGTTTTTCATAACAACAAGAAACCTTATCTTGTTTACGTGCTTAGCTGATGAAGCTAACACACCATTGGAGTGAAGTTGCCAAGACAATTAAGCGAGCTAACATCTGAAAGATGTTCAGTCTCACATGCGGTCCCCCTTCATCGAAATTCCTTGGTTCACACTCTTCTAGGGGTTGAACCGCACGTGTCGTATTACACGCCCTAAATTAGACACTTGTGATCCTTTGGTTAAATTGTCTGGCTGATGGCAAGTTTGCGAAGGCAAGTTTGCGAAATACAGAGTTAGTACAAGATATAATAACAGTAATAATAATATCGGGAACTAAATTAAAGACCCATAAATGATGTAGACCACACAGTTGCGATTTAGTTAGAATAATGTTTATTCAGAAAGCAAACTAGTAGCAAAAGTGGTCGTGTTTAGAGTTACTGTTACACTTGAGCGTATATCCATTTGACACAGTTCGATCATTCACAATCTCATCGCGAAATACAAGTTCGATACTCCACCTCGTTAATATGCGAAAAGTTCACACCATGCGCGCGGCTGCTCACCGCTCAGAGACTAAGTCTCGCTGACTAAGGCATTGTGCCAGCCACTCCTCAGCGAGCCGTTGTAGACGTGCGTGTGAGAGATTTGAGTGACTTGTAGCTTCGCGTGTTTACGATGTCTGATGAAAGCAGTCGCAAGAGAGGGAGGCCGAGGCTGCACACTCCTCGGAAACCTCCAAAACGTGGCGGACATGGCGTCGTTATACGCAGTCAGGCGCCTGAATACCTTTGCTCCTCAAGGGAGTATTTTGAGAGAGTAAGAGAGAGAGAGAGAGAGAGAGAGAGAGAGAGAGAGAGAGAGAGAGAAAGAAATAGATGCAGGAGGGCCTCTCGTTCCTTTGGATATTCGAGGAAGGAGTATTCCACACTCAAATAACTACATGATACCCTCACAGCGGCTGACCTGTTTCAGGGTAGTAAATCGTCTTTGTTACGAGTCGTGAAAATGTTAGGCTTCCGCTATAAATCCATCTCTGGCAGAAAGTTATTAATGGAACGCCAAGATATTGCAGCCAGGCGATGCCGCATTCTTAGAGAATTAGTGGGGACAAATTTTGATGATATCGTTTGGCTTGATGAAACGTGGGTGAATGCAGGACAAAATTAAAAAAAAAAAAAGCCTGGACAGACGGTACCATCAGCGGAAGTACGGCAGCTCCGATCGGCAGAGGATAAAGGATAATTGTAGCACATGCCGGAAATTCAAAAGGTTTCATTCCAAATTGTCTGCTGCTATTCAGTTCAAATAAGACCTCCGACTACCATGAAGAGATGAACTACAATATTTTGTGAAATGGTTTGAAGACTGTGTGCTCCAAAACTTAACAAAAAAACTCTATCATTGTTATGGATAACGCCCCTTATCATTCAGTAATACAAGACAAAGCACTCACAAAGGCAACGAGGAAAAACGACATTGTTAGCTCGTTACAGAAACATAAGGTGCAGTTCGACAGTAATTTTACAAGGGCACAATTATTAGAACTTGTATCGCAACAAAAGCCAAAGAACCCGATTTACATTTTGTATGAAGTAGCAAATAAATGCGGGCATAAAGTGCTCAGATTGCCTCCTTACCATTGCCATTTCAACGCAATAGAGCTAATTTGGGCTCGGGTTAAACGGCATATTACTGCAGAAAATAAGAAATTCACATTAACCGAAGTGGAACGCCTTTTGAAAGAGGCAGTTGAAATTGTGACATCGGAAGACTGGCAGAAGGTAGTACATCACGTGAAAGGAGTGATACAGGAGGCATGGAACAATGGAGGTATCTTAAGCAAAGTGTCGAAGACTTGATTATATTTGTCAATACGAGCAGCGAGACGTATAGTTCCACTGACTCTGACTCTGAATTAAGCGGTGTTTTCACATTGTCTGATTAGTGTGTAGTGTACTTACTGTCATTAAATATTGTGTTCGTGAAATTATTTCGATTAATTCTTATTTTTGTTGTGAGACTAAGAACTACTGTTTGGCCAGCTCTCGTCATCTCCTTACGGGTGGCCAGCTCTCGTCATCTCCTTACGGTAAGTTAGACTGAATTTTAATTCTATTTCAATTTGTATATACACCAAGATGTTATTCAATGTGTGTAATAGTTTTCGAGATTTGCAATCTAAAGAAGAAAACTTTCCCGGACGCGAAAATTTCTCACACTTCAATAGTTAATGTAACAACGGCCCTAATTAAAATTGAGAAAAGATATTTGATTTGCTTATAGATACCACTGAGACCTATACTGTACGTAAATTTCAAAATATTTACAGAATATTTAGAGGAGATAGAGATTTTAAACGTCATACTTGTTTCGAGTTCAGTACTGACAGGGTTGCTTAAAAATGCTGTTTTCAGAAATTTATATACAGGAAACGTGATGCACTACGAAAACTTTTAAGGATTCTTTGCCGAGTGCATTATTTTGGTAATGAATGGAAAAAAATATTTTGCTGTGAAACCAATAGTTTTTCAGTAATGACGTGATAAATTAGAAGTTGTTTGCGAAATCGAGAATTTAAATGGTTTCAAACAAATTAACGTAACTCTTGTCCTAATTAAAATTAAGAATAGATATTTGACAGATTGAGAGACATTGTAGAGATAAACATCATATTCGAATTGAAATTTTTTACTTACGTTTTGTAGAAGATACAGGCTTTCAAACGATATTCTATCGCCGGGGGTAGCGATGCGCTGAGGCGGCTGCCTCCAGCCAGTGCTTGACTTCACAACGCCGCAACTTCGCAGCAAACGTCAAGTGACAACTACTTTAAATCAGACTTTAGAGCAGAGTTCACTTTCCTGAAGCTGTCAATCTGAGTGGCTACAGCTTATTCTACATTATTTTACATTTCAACATATTTAAATAATCAAAGTTTGACCACTTTCACGTTCTAAATAAAGTAACAATAATATCCATAGTATAATAAAAGTTAAATACTTTTACATAAAAACAATACAATTTCCTTCTTAGCTTTGAATACCACGGCCAGTAGCCTTGCACCAATGTGCCTTCTGATAAATAAATAAAGAACAAAAGTAACTATTATGCACCAAACTTTTCAACAAACATTCTATTACCTAACGATTCAATAGGTGTCATGCCGTCATCGTTCAGTGTGTTTTGTGTGGAGGAAATGCTGGTGTGATGCTTAACTGTAAATACTGATAATTTAAATTTACTTTATCTTTTAAACAAATAAAGTTACAGAGTTGATATTTACAACATTTGTCATTTTAATGATGCGCTTCTATATGAAATGCCGATCGTTAAGATTGACCAAATCATTCAGATTTTAGCATTCAGGTCTTTGTTACAAAACTTGTTAATTTCATTTTAACAGTAAATCCTAAACTATTATACTAATGATCAATTTTCAAGTTTTATTGGGATCACGATGAAATTTTGTGGAGGATGCCACATTAAAACTACTGTGGCTTGATTCCCTGCATTAATGCAGAATTAAATAGTTTTCATAAATGTTTCCCTTTATGGACGAACTTAGGTCCGCCATATTTAAGACTGCTACGTCTCCTTGGCCACAATAGGTTTCTACTGGGTTTCCCTATGGCGAAGGTTCTCGTCTGTCTCACTCGTACACTACAGCGCTTAGGCCTCAATAGAGAATAGACGCTGTGAGTTTTCCCATTGCGTGGTGAATCTGCGCCCTTTATGGCACGCGGTCCTGGAAGACAGGGTTCGTTTCACAATTCCTGTAGGCTGACCCTTTCGGCTCGGCCATATACTTAAATGAGAGCGCAATGCTCGTTAACTCACAATTATAAAAAAACGAGGAGGGGGAGAAGAAGATGGTGACCTAACTACCGCTGACATTAATGAACTGCAGCTCGGGTAGATAAAAAAAAGGAATGTAAATTACTGTGATAAAGGCCTGAAACAAATAAAATGTGTCAATAACGAAAGACGTTTTTGTGTGCTACTGGAAGTGAACATGTATCAATTATGTTGAAAGACTGAACATTTACTATTAATAAATCATTTTTGAAAAAATGTGTATATGAAAAGAAATTTTGCAGCATTCTTTCCACCGAATTAAAAAGAATCCAACTCATTTTGTGCACAGGTATGATGTGAATAAAATTTAATCCCAACGTTTCAACATCTGACTATATGTTTGCAAGATATACTGCACAGATGTAATATGTTTATATACCATCAGCTGCTGAACAAACTTGACTGAAATGAGCTTCTAGTTTCGATCTACGTGAACCATATTCTCGTACCGGACGAAACTTCGTTGAAGCATCTTGCTTTGTAATCCATTGAACGCCTTAATTTTGACTTAAATAGGCAAACATCAATATACAGTGTGGTTAAAATTAAACTATCGCTACTTGAGCCAGTCTAGACTGAAAGCTAGTTGCTGTATAGGTGCCCAACTTAATAGCAATGGTGTTCAGACTCAGTGCTACAGGATTTGCATTATTAGTTGCTTTAGTGTCATGACTTGCCGTTAGGCGTCGGTGCTGGACAAGGTGAGTAGAGCTTTACTCGTTAAGCTATTTTATCAAAACAACAGCAATACTGCTGCTTCTCGTCGCGAATATCGACGCATTAAAGGAATACGGAGAGATCTTCTTCCCTCACCGGGATTGGAGACCATGATTCGGAATTTCGAATTTATTGGCGATTGGGGGTTGCTCCCAGGAGGGGCTGGTGGTTAGTTGCGCCACATTTTGTTGAAGGAGTTACTGTCGTCATGGCTGAGAATGTTGGACGCAGTGTGCGATCTCCACGCAGTTCACGATTTGTGTCACAACAGCTGAATATTCCACGGTCCACCTTTGTTTCCCGGCAGCAGTATAGCAATCTCTAGCGCGGTTCCAGGCTGTCGTGGATGTAGATGATCGTCGCCTTGAGCAAAGTTTGTAACCTGAAACGTAAACAAGATATACAATTAACAAATGTTATAATCTCATGTGGAAATCAAAATCTATTCCTTTCAATGGTTTATTTGTAATTTCTCGTCTGCATGGCCTCTCGAATGATTCCACAAAGTTTCATTGTCCTACGATATCTCGTTTTTTCATGAGGCTCTCTCAAGAAGCGTAAGTTTAATTATAACTGCCTTGTATAAACAGAAGAATGGTCACCAAAAGCCAAAAAGTCATCAAGAAACTAGGAGAGTATTACTGTTTGGTCGAAACTGTAATCCCTATCAACTTACTTAAAGGACGAAATGAGAATATTCAAGCTGAAATCTGCCGAAAGTGGGACATAAGTCATTAACCACGGGCTGGATAAGTACGTTCCACGAAACGTAATTAAAGGAGGCCATAAATCCACCTGATTTAGTGGTACTACTGGAACACAGAGGCTACTATGTTGTCGCTACAAAAGAGACTGCAGGTAATGAGAGAGAAAAATGTTGGTAGCAACCCGTGTATCCGGAAGAAGTGCCATGCAGGAAGCCTACAGTAACTTTCGCAGTAAAATATTGGCGAAAGATCCAGCAAAAAATCCTAGGGAATTTTGATCAGCCAAAAAACCAATGAACATATCCAAACCCACCATGAAATCTCTAAAATCTCTCGTGGATCCGTCCGGATTCGAAACTGGAGTGGCGAAATAAATTTTAAAAAATTTATTGATTTTTTTGAAAAGAGAAAAAATTATGGATATGGAACTGTAAATTTAGAATTTTTGAAAGACTTTATTACGGACTGTATTGACCGGCTTGAACGCGGACAAATTCAGTGCTGTGTGAAATTTGCCTGTAATATAATTTACCATTCCGATTAACTACATTTGTGTATTCTACGTCATTGTTGATTTATTCAGAGTTCTCACCTTAGACGTAGAATTCGTCCTTCTGCCACAATATTAATTCATTCAAATGGTTCAAATGGCTCTGAGCACTATGGGACTTAACTTCTGAGGTCATAAGTCCCCTAGAACTAATAACTACTTAAACCTAACTAACCTAAGGACATCACAAACATCCACGCCCGAGGCAGGATTCGAACCTGCGGCCGTAGTGGTCGCGCGGTTCCAGACTGTAGCACCTAGAACCGCTTGGCCACCCCGGCCGGCCATTAATTCATTAGTCTCCTCTTTGTTGACCGTGTGTATCTTCTTGAGTAGGCATCGGTTCACTTCACAAAGACGGTGGAGACCAAGGAATACAATGCTAAATACAATGCTACGTCGCTTTAAATAATTCTCGTAAAACTTAGATACTTCTCACTATTTTTATTCACAACACAATAAGACTCGCGCAAACCATAAATACTAATAAGATGAACAAGATGGCTGCCTTTCCGCACACACCAAAAATTACGTCCATCCCCTACAAGGCAAAAATCGAAAGTGTTTCTTATCTCCTTCTTGGAGTATGAAACAAAAGAGAATCCAATACGAACATTACAGAGATTACATTTTACATCCCTCTCAATTTAAACTTTGGCGTAGCCTTTAAGGTATTGAATGTCTCTGCGTCGGAATGTGTCATTACAGTAGTAATCTTAAACTCCACTTTTAAAAATGTATTCGCGCAAGAGAATGAAAATGTTTCAAATGAAATGGCGAAATACAAGTCCTCTGTTCACCAAAGAGTATTCATTTATGATTCATACATTCGTATAGAATCAGAGTATGCAGTAAAGAGAGTATTTCAAGACCTACCTCCTAATTTTCAGGTTCCTAATCAGAGTACGATTCGTCGATCGATAAATAAATTTCGCAAAACTGGAAGCATTCTTGCCAGGAAACATAGATAACCACGTACAGTACTCACAGAAGAAACTCTGGATAACACTGGGCATGCTCGGAAAAAGTATACTAGAAAATCAGTTCTACACCTTACCCAGCAAATGGTGATTTCTTACGGCTCAGTTCAAATGGCTACAAAGTTACTGAAGTTACACCCCTATAAAACAGCTGCAGGGCAAGAACTTGTGCATAGCGGAGAAACTGACCCTCACCTAACTTTCTTCTCACACGAATCGCGGTTCCACGTAAGTGGGTACGTTAATTCACAAAATACCGTTATTGGAGTTCTGAAAATCCTAACATAATACACGAGGCACCCCTGTATGGCTCTGAGCACTATGGGACTTAACTGCTGTGGTCATCAGTCCCCTTGAACCTAAGTAACCTAAGGACATCACAAACATCCATGCCCGAGGCAGGATTCGAACCTGCGACCGTAGCGGTCGCTCGGTTCCAGACTGTAGCGCCTAAAACCGCTCGGGCACCCCGGCCGGCGCACCCCTGTATGCTCAAAACGTAACAGATCCCCTTTTTTTTTCAGGAAACCACTTTGAAAGATATGTGGAGAACATTTTGTGCCCTTTTTTCTGGCCAGTTAACTGAGAGAAAGTAAGCTTTCGTGACCTTCCAGCAAGATATTGCAACGACATGTACAGCCAACTTCTCATCACAGGAAATTCGTGACGTGTTTTAAGAAACAGTTATCACTAACAACATACAGCATCCTCGTTCCCCCGACTTGGGGGGGGGGGGGGGCATTAAAAGAGATATCAAATCGACACACTTTAGATTAACTTAAAACTGACATTCGTGATGAAATTCCTGTCATCTCTCAGAGGGAATTGCAGAGTGGAATGAGAAATTTGCGAAGTAGGTGTCAGAAATGTTTAGACAACGAAGGGAAGCAGTTCCAGCGTTTCTTTGCTTAATATAAGTGAGTAATTTTCTTTTCTTTTCAACTGTTTATGTTATGTACGTTAGAAGCAACTGACGCGACAAACCGTACTACATTTTCTGCGGACCTTCTGTCATCCGCCCCGAGAGACACTGCAGCCGGCCTCGCCGGCCCGCCGTACATCACAAAAGTGGTTGCTTTGACGATTTATCACCCTGTAGATTCAAGTGAACAGATAGATTTCGTCTTTCTAGATTTCTGTGCGGCATTCAAAACTGTACCAATTCGTCAATTACTGACCATGAGACGATCATGCGGAGTATCTTCACAAATATGTGATTGGCTCGAGGACTGTTTGGCTAATATGACCCACTGCGTTATACTGGACTGCGAATGTTACATGCAAACGAAAGTAACATCGAGTGTACCCGAAGGAAGCGTAACAAGGCCTCTACTCATTTCAGTATACGTAAGCGATTTATCAGACCTGGTTTTGAGCACCATAAAAATGTTCGCTGATAATCATTGTCGCCATTTCCTCTCTCACTGAAGACACTACAGAAAAGATGGGTCTGTTTTCATCTAGAAGGTCCAAAATATTTCTTTCCTGTGTGAGTTGTAAGACTAGTTGTTCAAGATAATGGTCAGGCAAAAATGGTTCAAATGGCTCTGAGCACTATGAGACTTAACATCTGAGGTTATCAGTCCCCTAGAACTTAGAACTACTTAAACCTAACTAACCTAAAGACATCACACACATCGATGCCCGAGGCAGGATTCGAACCTGCGACCGTAGCAGTCGCGCGGTAACGGACTGAAGCGCCTAGAACCGCTCTGCCACACCGGTAATCGTCAGGCAACGTTTTCAGTAAAATTTCGCAAGTGTGTTTGTGCACACCGCTAGTAACATATTCGTATCGTGCCCGCATCTCGTGGTCGTGCGGTAGCGTTCTCGCGCCCGGGTTCGATTCCCGGCGGGGTCAGGGATTTTCTCTGCCTCGTGATGGCTGGGTGTTGTGTGTTGTCCTTAGATTAGTAAGGTTTAATTAGTTCTAAGTTCTAGGGGACTGATTACCATAGATGTTAAATGCCATAGTGCTCAGAGCCATTTGAACCATATTCGTATCGTTTCCAGTCTGTACTGGGTAACTGACCTACTAGTGCCGTATGTTCAGAATATTTCCGTGCTATCAGATTTGGCTATTACTAAATGACTGTACAAATGACACCTCTGAATCTGGTGGACGGTAAAAATATCCGATTTTTAATCTAAGTCGACCGACACCGGTAACTCTTGGCCATATTGGTTCGTAGTCGGATTCATTTTGGACCTCATCAGGCCTAATGCTTCTGCTTGTCTCCTCCTCAGCCTCGTAATCCTCCTCCACCTCCTCCCCCTTCTACAGAATCTAATATCTTTCCGACACACGTTTCACGTGTTGTCGAAAGTTTGCTTACTATCTAATTCGTTTCCACCAACTATTAGTTCCTAGTATGATGTTCGGACGTTATCGACTAATATTGTGAGATGCTCACTCCCCGCATTTACTATTCGGACTGTTGGATCATTTGGTCTATCTTATGATGGTTTTGCCTATTCGAGGTCTCTAAATTTCGTTTACTGTATTTAAAAAGAAATCAAGTGAATTTCAGATGTAGTTTGCCACAAGACTGACCATTTCCAGTGTATAGTACACTTTGACCCACACAGGGCGAGGTTGCGTAGGGGAGGTCGACGAATCTACAGCCGACCTCGTCACAAGTGAATTTCAGATGTAGTTTGCCACAAGACTCACCATTTCCAATGTATAGTACACTTTGACCCACACAGGGCGAGGTTGCGTAGGGGAGGTCGACGAATCTACAGCCGACCTCGTCACAAGTGAATTTCAGATGTAGTTTGCCACAAGACTCACCATTTCCAATGTATAGTACACTTTGACCCACACAGGGCGAGGTTGCGTAGGGGAGGTCGACGAATCTACAGCCGACCACGTCACAAGTGAATTTCAGATGTAGTTTGCCACAAGACTGACCATTTTCAATGTATAGTACACTTTGACCCACACAGGGCGAGGTTGCGTAGGGGAGGTCGACGAATCTACAGCTGACCTCCTCACAAGTGAATTTCAGATGTAGTTTGCCACAAGACTGACCATTTCCAATGTATAGTACACTTTGACCCACACAGGGCGAGGTTGCGTAGGGGAGGTCGACGAATCTACAGCCGACCTCGTCACAAGTGAATTTCAGATGTAGTTTGCCACAAGACTCACCATTTCCAATGTATAGTACACTTTGACCCACACAGGGCGAGGTTGCGTAGGGGAGGTCGATGAATCTACAGCTGACCTCGTCACAAGTGAATTTCAGATGTAGTTTGCCACAAGACTGACCATTTCCAATGTATAGTACACTTTGACCCACACAGGGCGAGGTTGCGTAGGGGAGGTCGATGAATCTACAGCTGACCTCGTCACAAGTGAATATCAGATGTAGTTTGCCACAAGACTCACCATTTCCAATGTATAGTACACTTTGACCCACACAGGGCGAGGTTGCGTAGGGGAGGTCGACGAATCTACAGCCGACCTCGTCACAAGTGAATTTCAGATGTAGTTTGCCACAAGACTGAGCATTTCCGATGTATAGTACACTTTGACCCACACAGGGCGAGGTTGCGTAGGGGAGGTCGACGAATCTACAGCCGACCTCGTCACAAGTGAATTTCAGATGTAGTTTGCCACAAGACTGACCATTTCCAATGTATAGTACACTTTGACCCACACAGGGCGAGGTTGCGTAGGGGAGGTCGACGAATCTACAGCTGACCTCCTCACAAGTGAATTTCAGATGTAGTTTGCCACAAGACTGACCATTTCCAATGTATAGTACACTTTGACCCACACAGGGCGAGGTTGCGTAGGGGAGGTCGACGAATCTACAGCCGACCTCGTCACAGAACCGAGAAAACCTGTGGTTTAGACCTGCCACTCGTCCCCAAACCAGGGGCCCCAATCCGCCCTCAAACGACGCTTTTAAGAGACCTCACGATTAAGGCTCCGCCAGTCTCCGAAAAGACCTGAGAATCGTATCAGACGTCGTTGGTGAAGCCGTGAGCTACGATCTACAGCAGATTGCAACCTGTACTGTCATTTGTTTCAGAGATGGCCTTTTCCACCTGGTGGAAAATTCTTTTCGGAGTACACACCAAGTGCTCATTCGCTTCGTTTCCCTCTCGTGTCGTTATTTCCCTAAGCGAGACCATTGTATGGACCCCATTACGTGAGGTGCACACTTCCCCAGCAGCGTCCCATACGTGCATTTTTGGGGCTGTAGACTGGTTCAAGTCAACCTACTACGCGAAAAACGCTGGCTATTCACGCGACGAATCAACGCAAGCGACCTAGACTGCAATAACGCACTAAACTGGTAGGAGAATGTCTGATTTCTTGTAAAGTTCTTCACTCGAATTAACAACTTCTGAGAGCTCAAAGTTCCTATTTACTAAGTAACTGTTGTTGTCTTACGAAGCTTTCAAAAAAATTATGTTAGTACTGTTCTGAATTACAGGTTCAATTGTTCGTTTTATGAAATGTCACTTGTTTCCACAACGATATTTTATCCAAATTAACGTTTATACAGCATTTCGCAGTTAGAGGACAGAGTCGTTGTTAAGAGTTTCTGTCCTGGCAGTGTTTGTAGCCCTTAGAACGACGACGACGAAAATGCTGACGTTGTTAGTTTCGACTCTGGCTGGGAAGAACAAAAGATGGCAAGGGGTATATTTCCAACTAACGAAGGAATTGAGGTCCGAAGATACGAAGAAATTTCGGAATTTCATGAGAGTGGACGTGGCCTGTCATGACAAGCTGCTATTGATGATACAAGAAGTAATTTGCTCAAGTGACACAATGATGCAAGAGTCAATTTCACCTTGTTGGTAGGAAGAATTAAACCATTTCTTACCGATTATTCGGGAAGATTCTGTCGCCGACTATATCCAATTTCACCTTCCTAGCACGCTGAAATAAATCAAAAGAAGCAATCAAATTAAACGTGAACTTTCGTCAGTTAATATGAGCGGTTCTAGGCGCTTCGGTCTGGCAACGCGTGACAGCTACGGTCGCAGGTTCGAATCCTTCCTCGGGCATGGACGTGTGTGATATCCTTAGGTTTGTTAGGTTTAAGTAGTTCTAAGGGACTGATGACCTCAGCTCTTAAGTCCCATAGTGCTCAGAGCCATTTGTAACATGTTTTAATCCGTTTAGTGCTTGTTTGATATGTGCCACTTCTATAATATGAAGCAATCAAAACAAAGAACGCTTTTAGCAAACAGTTCGCAATTCGCAGCAACCATTTTAAGCTAGTCGACGATGACCGACACAGCTTGCAGCTATTCACGAACAGTGGCCAACTCCTTTGTCTCCCAACACCCACAGGAACTACCCGTGTCTACAGGTGAAGTTAGCTCCTTCGAGTTTCTATTTGCAACACCTGCAAAAGTCAAATTGAGTTATACAACAGTAAAGCTTATGGCGGCGTGGAGTAAAATTAAAACGCTAACGCTAATGCTATAAAAAATGCGCAAACAGGTATAAATAGGTAATAAACACTATTCAGCACAAACAAATAAACAAATACTGCTGCCTTCTTTACAGAACAATCTAAGATACAGGGTTTAAGTTAAACTATGTGCCTAAACAGGTAAGCTACTGTTACTGGATCTGTTCTCAACTCGGCGGCTGGAGCTTTGCCTTCATCACAATTCCTCTAAAATTGATGGACTGGAGTAAATGTTCCAAGTTCATCTTTTAATTAGGGTTCTGGTGACTATCGCTTCAACCAACCATAGATTCTGTCTTCGATTTCTTGGCGAACATTTTGTCTCTGACAGCTGTAATTGTTAACCGTTTGAGTACTAGCGTTTTGTGCCTAAAACCTCCATTTCATTAAACTATTTTTAAGTGCCGGTGCCTGAACCCACCAATTATACTGCAAAACAGAGACACCTAGTGCTACACTAAGGTCCTTCTACGAAAGTCTTGCACGGCAGCAGTCACCTACAGTGTTCAGAGCAAAAGGCGGCATGGAGACTGAGACCTGATTGGGGACGAGGTCATTGACAGTGAAAGTAAATAAATGTATCTGAACTTATTATAAAGTAAATTTGAGTTTGTTCTACTGGTTTTATGAGTGGTTTTGAAATGAAACCACTCGAGCACAAATTATTTACTATATAAATTATTTATTAAACTGCAGGCCCATTTTTACTTGTTATTTAGGACTATAATTTGATTTAGGCACTATGCGTTCTTGGATGTTTAGAGGTGTGGGATTGTGTCTAGGAAAAATGCAAAATTGCTTTCAAATATGTCTCATGAAATAATGGGTCCAGTGGTTCAAAAGTGAAACCACAACCTCAAAACAATTGATTGTTTACTTTTTGCCAACCTTCTCCTGCATCCGTAGCTCACTATGATGATAAACGTCAATTTTGTGAAAATTTTTAAACCTTGCTCCAAAATGAAACCACATCCTTAAAATAATTGACTGTTTTGTTTTTGCCAATTTCTTCTTGCATTTGTTGCTTAATATGATGGATGGCAGTGATAAGAGTCGAGGGACATGAAAGGGAAGCAGTGGTTGGGAAGGGAGTGAGACAGGGCTGTAGTCTCTCCCCGATGTTATTCAATCTGTATATTGAGCAAGCAGTGAAGGAAACAAAAGAGAAATACGGAGTACGTATTAAAGTCCATGGAGTAGAAATAAAAACTTTGAGGTTCGCCGATGACATCGTAAGTCTGTCAGAGACAGCAAAGGACTTGGAAGAGCAGTTGAACGGAATGGATAGTGTCTTGAAAGGAGGATATAAGATGACCATCAACAAAAGCAAAACGATGATAATGGAATGTAGTCGAATTAAGTCGGGTGATGCTGAGGGAATTAGATTAGGAAGTGAGACACTTAAAGTAGTAAAGGAGTTTTGCTATTTGGGGAGCAAAATAACTGATGATTGTCGAAGTAGAGAGGATATAAAATGTAGACTGGCAATGGCAAGGAAAGCGTTTCTGCAGAAAAGGAATTTGTTAACATCGAGTATAGATTTAAGTGTCAGGAAGACATTTCTGAAAGTATCTGTATGGAGTGTAGCCATGTATGGAAGTGAAACATGGACGACAAATAGTTTGGACAAGAAGAGAATAGAAGCTTTCGAAATGTGGTGCTACTGAAGAATGCTGACGATTAGATGGGTAGGTCACATAACTAATGAGGAAGTATTGAATAGGATTGGGGAGAAGAGAAGTTTGTGGCACAACTTGACCAGAAAAAGGGATCTTTTGGTAGGACATGTTCTGAGGCATCAAGGGATCATCAATTTAGTATTGGACGGCAGCGTGGGGGGTAAAAATCGTAGAGGGAGACCAAGAGATGACTACACTACGCAGATTCAGAAGGATGTAGGTTGCAGTGGGTACTGGGAGATGAAGAGGCTTGCACAGGATAGAGTAGCATGGAGAGCTGCATCAAACCAGTCTCAGGACTGAAGACCACAACAACAACAACATGATGATAAACTCCAGTTTTGTAAAAAGAAATTAAATTTTTATATTATTAGGGCTCAAAGTGTTAATCACTCTCTCCACCGCATGGTGAAATTTAAGGAGATGGTGTAGGATTATGTGATAGAAGATTTATCAATAGACGCCTGTCGATCTGGCCGCGAAATATGGCCTTCCACAAATACAATGTGAATACTACTGGTGGAGAAGCAATTGCACCCCTATCCTAAACAACGTGTGCACGTACTGGGGCCAAATGACTTTGTACCGAGAATAAAGTTATTTTCAAGGATTATATTATAATGTAAGCACAGAAACTAGTGGTCGTCACTTTTAATGGTTACTATGAGCTTAAATTGTTGTTATGGTACAGAAGTGTCTTATGTCAACAAAAACTAAAGATTGATTTATGATCATTAGTTGCTTATCACGAAGTATTCAGTTTAAGGCCATCTACTTAATTTTGATCGTAAACATTTAGAACTCCATCAGTGTCAGTGATCTCACTTTATTTGGAGTATGAAGAAGTAAATAACAGCACTTGTTTGCGCTTCTGATTTAATGGATTGGATAACTCCGAAACGGTGGCGGTGGGTTTACACGTAATAAACTGCGCTAAGCAGGTGTTTCCAAGCGCTTAAAACAACTCTGCCCGATTTACAAGCGACAGACCAGTACACGAGAACTCAAAATAAAGCAGAATTAAAAACTCAAAGTCGACACATTATTCACAATTAAACAAAATACAAATGGAGTCTAAATTAACATTGGTGTTTGCGGGAGCGTTATTAGCACAGACTTCCACTTACATTTCAAGTAATTACGACTGGAGCACCAACTCTAAAAGGTAAAAAAGTTCCCACACTTCATTATCTGTTGAAATGTTAGCTCCCTCGCCAGTTGGTGGAACGAATTTATTCTTCACAGTCTCAGCACGAAATACGACAGTATTTCCTCCGAGACTGCATATCGGCATTGAACAATGTTTAATTAAACCAATATTGACAATTTCGATTGTACAAGGGTGGTTTGATAAGTCTAGTAAATTTCCATGAAGGATGGAACAATTTTGTTGTGTCTTCATGGTGGGTAAGCTTGATTATTCCAAGGATGCTATAAAAAAATTGCAAAAGCTTACAGTTCATCGCTGACAGCCGTCTGAATTGCTCAATGTGTCGACTGCGATTGAAAATGCAGAAAACCGAGCTTCGTCCTTCAGTAAAACATTTTCATGAAGGATTCGACTGCAGGACAAATCAAAACAAAATTCGTTGAAGGTCACGTGGACTCTGCACCATCACTGAAGAACATTTACGTTTGGGTCAATGAATTTAAAAGTGCTGGAACAAGTACCGAAGACGAAGCGCGCTCCGGCCGTCCAGGTGACGTCACCACGTTATGGTAATGCAAGACCGCCGAGTATAAAATCCCGAGATTGCTGAGACTGTACGTTTCTCAACTAAGCGAGTGTATAGTGTCTTGTACAGCGAATTCGGCATGGAGAAGATGTGTGAGAGATGGGTACCTCGACTGCTCACAGTCGACCAAAAACGCATCAGGCACCGAATTTCACCACAATGTCCAGCGAAGTTTAATTGCAATTCGGAAGTTCTTTTCCTCCCGTATGTGATTTTTGATAAAACCTGGATCAATCATAACGCACCAGAGTCAAAACGGTAGTCATGACAATGGAAAAAGGCTGGTGAAAGAGCACCGGAGAAGGCAAAGACCATTATTTCAGGTAGTAAGGTGATGGCCATAGTTTTTTTCGGATTTCCAAGGAATAATCTTCATGAACTACTTTGAAAAGGTAGAACCATGACTGGACCCTATTCCGCTTCGTTGCTGGATCGTTTGAAACTTGCTTTCGCTGTAAAAAGAGTAAGGATGGCACGCAAAAAAGTGCTCTTTCACCAGGGTCAAGCAACATCCCACACATGGGCGGGAAAATTGGCATAAGTACATGAATTGGGCTTTGAATTGGTTTACCAACCACCCAGTTCACCAGCTTAACCCAAGTGACTTCTACTTATCCCCTAAACTGGTACTTTGGCTTGCTGGGAAGAGATTTTCGTCAAATGAGGAAGTGCTAGCTGCAGTCAACGAGAATTTTTCAGAGTTTAATAGAAATTATTTTTCGGATCGGATGGAAAAGCTGGGGAAATGGTGGACCAAAAGCTTATGCCTCAAATGACACAATGTCGAAAAGTAAGGTGAGTTGTTTACGAACCCTCGTACAGCCATTTCCAAGCAATCAAGTCATGGACTCGTGTCATATGATATCCAAATAACAATCAGAACAAATGACCATGTGACATGTCACGAAACTGGTAAACATGTAAGACCGGGCGCCCACCGAAACGGAAAAAAAGTAACGTGAAACACGGCGTGCAGCTACATTCCAATGATGTAGCATGCGTGTGACACGATGCCAAGAGAAGCATTTTAGGGTTTTTCATGTGGCAGCGTGTGTACTTTGAACGTGGTGTTCTCACTGACTTCAGTTAATTAATGTTAATCATCGAAGTCTAAAAGACTATGTTAGGTACAGCATTAATGGCGTGCTAATATGTACCGAAATTGTGCTTTTAAATTGGTTAATATGTATCCCGAAATATTTCAGTCTTTGTAGAGAATGAGCAAGATGATTTTATAAGGTGAGTAGAAAAAGGACACCAGCTTCAGAGTCACAGGGAATGCGAGGAGTGGTTACCACACTAGATGAGGAAGGTCTGTAGAATATTCTAGTTAGTGTCGAAGTTCTGAGTTTTGGAAACTTAAATACATTGTGACGTGACTATAATCAAAGTGATAGTGCAAGCATTTTGTGTATTACATTCATAACTTCGTACATATTCATGATTACGTATAAAACAGATTGTAGACCAGCCTATTGAGAACTCACGTCAGACTCAAGGAAACCAACATACACCTACAAGTAATGCTATGGAGTTGTGAAATTATGTAGTTTCGTCCTTAGCCCAAGTGGACCATCGCCTTGGCAGGAAAAAGTATGTATGTAGCTACACACCAAAAGGACATGATATTGCATTACATCCACTAATTAGCATAGATACTTGCAGAATACTTTACAGGAAGCCATGTTAGGTATTTAGTTTCTTTCTCTTCCACAAATAAAGTGAATGAATTTCAATTACTATACCTGTCTCTGAAATTTCACTTGCAGTCTTCTCCCACTCATCTTGAGCGTTCCCTTTGCTGTATTCAGCACTACTGTGATCGTAAATACATTCTAAGACAAAAAAACGACGTGCCACGAAGGAATTATCCGAATGGGGCGGAAATCAGTAGATGTGATGTGCATGTACAGACAAACGAATGATTACAATTTCAGAAAAAATTGGATGGTTTATTCAGGAGAAAGAGCTTCATGAATCGAACAAGTCAGTAACGTGTTGGGGCCACCTCTGCCCCTTATACAAGCGGTTATTCGGCTTTCCATTGATTGACAGAGTTGTTGGATGTCCTCCTGAGAGATATCATGCCAGCTTCTGTCCATTTGGTGCGTTAGATCGCCAAAGTTCCTAGCTGGTTGGACAGCCCTACCCATAATGGTCCAAACGTCCTCAGTTGAGAAGAGATTCGGAGACCAACCAAGGTTGGGTTTGGCAAGCATGAAGACAAGCAGTAGAAACTCTCGCCTTGTGCCAGCGGGCATTGTCATGCTGAAATGTAGGCCTAGGACGTCTTGTCATGAGAGGCAGCAAAACGGGATGTAGAGCGTCGTTGACGTACCGCTGTGCTGCAAGGATGCCACCATGATAGTAAATGGCACACTAAACAGTCACTTCTGGTTGTCAGAGTCGTATGGCAGGTAACAGTCAGGTTATCATCCGACAGCTGTCTGCGCCATATGCAGACACGTTTTCACTGGTCATCGGAGCTCAGTTGAAAGGGGGACTCATCACTGTAGACAGTTCTATTCCAGTCAACGAGATTCCAGGTCGAAGACGTGTCTGGAGCGCCCTGGATAGCAGTAGGATACCAACCTAACTGTCGCCCGCCATATGACCTACAAGTAGCAGTGATGTCATGAGGAGAAATTTCTTTTCATAGCAGGACCCCTTTGATTGTCATTCGTGACACCCTTACAGTACAGCAGTACGTCGACAACATTCTACGATACATTTTGCTGGCCCTCATGGCAAGCCTTCCGAGGCTTACATTCCAGCACGATAACGCCCACCTGCAAACGGAGAGAGTTTGTACTTCATGTCTTCGTACTTGCCAAACCCTACCTCGACCAGCAAAGTGACTGGATCTCTCCCCAACTGAGAACGTTTTGAGCATTAAGGGTATGGCCTTCCAATTCGCTCAGAATTCTGATGACCTAAGGCGCCAATTGGACATAGTTTGGCATAATATCCCTCAGGAAGACATCCAACAAGTCTAATAATCAATGCCAAGCCGAATGACTGCTTGCATGAGGACCAGAGGTGGAACAAGAAATGTTGACTTGCTCAATTTGTGAAGCTCTTTCTTTTCAATAAAAGATGTAATTTTTCTGAAATTGTACATCACATCTGCCAATTTCCGTCGCATTCGGATAATTCTTTCGAGGTGCATTGGTTTTCGGGTTTTTTTCGGGTATATGTTGGTATTTCTCCACAAGACCAACAAAGTGAATATTGAACTGAGAATCGTCTCTCATTTTCCTCTGTACAGAAACAATTGCACAAACCAAAGCATAAACGATAGTAAACTGCAGGGGCGATTCTAGAAATCGGTCAAGGGAGGGGCTAATGGTTGGTAGGGGGTTCGAGGGGAATGGAATATCGCTTAACAAAAGCAGGGTGGGGGTCTTCCAACCGACAAATTGGTAAAACTTGGTTTTGCTTAAAGTAATTTTTGGTAACCGTTTTGGAGTTCAGGGTAAAAAATGTGTATTCATAAATAATAAGTTAAATGATATTTATTGGTTTAGATAGGAAGCTATTTGGTGCTGTTATTCTTTTGTTAAAATGTGTTTGAAATACATTGCAACCTATATTACTACAGAATTACAACAAAAAATATGTGATTGAATCTGTTGGAGTAATATATTCACTGATTTCTGAAAACATTTTATCCTGTGTAATACGATAATCCATTCGGGGAGGGGGGGGGGGTATAGCCTCCATAGTCACCCCCTTGCCACCGCCCCTGGTAAACTGTCATTAACACAGAGATGGCAGTTGGCAAAAGCCAACGTCCATTCACTTGGTACTGGCGAGCCATGCCTTACGACTCGCTTACATGGCGTCAGTCCTACAGACCGATCTCTCTGAGACAGCGTCCGACCGCAGTTGCATTATGTTACAAATCTAGCGTCACGCCATGTGCCGTATCAGTTGCCACGTCACTCGAGTGGGCGCCCTGCCTAACGACAACTGAGCACAACAATTGATCTCACTTGTGCTGATGAACAAACAATCGTTGCAGAGTGCCAGAAAAACCATATTCAAATATGCTGCTTGCAGTGCTTCCAACAAGTGTTGAAGTGTGTGTGTGGCGAAATGTTCACGCATCAAATACTATGAACAAGGTTTTTGTAACAGACGTCCAGTTGGGTTCAGATCTGAATAACTTCAAAATAAAACTCCAGACCACAACGATACGCCATCGTCTTTTGTTATTATATGCATAATTCTGAACCATTCAGTCTTTAAAAGTTCTCTTGTGTGTCACTCGTTCAGATGGCACTCTGTAGTGTACTAGATACATTTATACTCCACAAATCACTATGAACTGCAATGCGGAGGGTACGTTCTATTGCACAAGTTATCAGGGCTTTCTCTCGTTCCATTCACGTAGAGATCACGGGACGAATGCTCTCGAAACTTTCTCAGTATATTTTCTGGGATAGTTTGTGTCTGTCTTCAAGTGTCTGTCAGTTCAGTTCTTTCACGATCTCCTTAATTCTCACGTCGACCAAACCTGTGACCATTCATGCTACCCTGATTCGTGTCTGTTCAGTATTGTCTGTTAGTCCTACTTGGTATCGGTTCCAGATACTTGAACAACATTCTACGATGGATCGTACGAGCCTATTGTATGCAATCCCCTTGGTAGACCAAATGAAGGTTAGTTTTCTACATCTACATCCACGGGGATACTCTGCAAATCACACTTATGTGCTAGGCAGAGGGCTCATCGAACCACCATCACAGTAATCTTCTATTGTTCCACTCTTGAATAGTGCTCGGAAGAAACGAACACCTACATCTTTTCGTGGGAGCTCCAGTTTCTCTTATTTTTTAGGATGATCGTTTCTCCCTAAGTAAGTCAGCGTCGACGAGATTTTCCGCATTCGAAGGAGAAAGTTGGTGACTGAAATTTCGTGAGAAGATCCCGCCGTAACGAGGACGCCTTTGTTTTAATATTACCCACCTCAAATCATGTCCGTGACATTCCCTCCCCTATTTCTGGATAATACAAAATGTACTGCTCTTCTTTTAACTTTCTCAATGTACTTAAATTAAACCTATCTGGTAAGGGACCCACACCGTGTAGCAATATTCCAAAAGAAGGTGGACAAACGTAGTGTACGCAATGTCTTTAGAAGATCTGTTGCATTTTCTAAATGTTCTGTCAATAAAACACAGTCTTTTGTTCACCTTCCTCATAACGTTTTCTATGTTTCTTTCCAATTTACGTGGTTCTTAATAGTAACTCCTAGGTATTTAGTTGATATTACGGCTTTTAGATTTGGCTGATTTATCGCGTAACCAACGTTTAACAGGATTCGTGTGGATGATCTCATACTTTTCACTATTTGGAGTCAATTGCCAATTTTCGTACCATACAAATATCTTTTCTAAATCGTTTTGCAGCTCGTTTCGATCTTCAGACGAACCACAGTCTTCCGTCTGCTTTACACACAACAGAGTTCATGTAATCGTTCCATTTCATATTGTTACACCCTTGTATTTGTATTATTTGACTGGTTCCAAGTGTGACTCAATGATATTACAGTCATAAGATACCATGTATTGTTGTTCTGTGAAGTGCGCAATTTTACACTCCATTTTTGAACACTTAACGCAAGTTGTCAGCCACCATATCACTTTGAAATCTTATCAATATCTGATTGGATATTTGTACAGCATCTTTCAGAAGGTACTTCAACGTCATTCATATCTATGAAAAGTCTGAGGCTCTTTTACTATTAATATTGTTCGATAGGTCATTAATATAGAAAATGAACAGCAAAGGTCCCAACACACTTCAGCACAAAAGCAGTAACAAACAATTTCAAGTCTTTTCTGAAACATTGTGATGGATTAAAACTGTGTTCTAGACCACAACACACACTCAGCTAATTACATTTCAGGAGCAGTGCTCTGACCAATTGAATTTTCCAAGCATGAGTTATGACTGCCTCTTGCACCACAACTGCTTCAAAATCCCATATGCAATACGGTTTGCAATACTGTATGATATATTCACCCACTTACTGCTAAGCCTCGGCTGCAATTCTTGTAATGCTTACACTGCATTACTTAAAAACTAAAAGAGCTGTAACATTACCTATTATGTGTCTCGGCACCACTTTCAGCTAATCCATCTTGACTTATCAAGCACCAGCAGGTGGGTGTGAGTGCAGTTGCATCTCTTAGCATTTAAATCTAACAGAAAGGAAATGGCAAAGAGGGGAGAAACATCGTAAACTTGGTAATCTACGTTTATATTCACTTATAAGATTTAACTAACTAGAATTTTCCTAAAATGTAAAGTTACTACCGCCCTATTTAAATTCTTTAAGTATGGAAGCTGATTACAGATGACTACTGTGGGCTGTCACTTATTGTCACAAGGTTTTTTTAAACGAGTACTCACGCCACTGCCATTCTAAAAAAAAAAAAAAAATCGCCTCCATAATCTTTTATGTTCTCTCACTGAGTTGCTCCCATTCAGATTTAAATGAAAGTTACAACAGAGAAAAGTATGTATTGTTAGCTTTGGCCGCAGTGTACCCACTCATAAACAAAATTCATGACCATTTGTTCTAGCCACTCAGGTATCACGCCGTATGGAAAGCATAGTAGAGGAGTATATGCTCCGAGCCAAAGTACTCATGTCAGCATCAGCATTCAAGGAATCGGTGACATCAGCATCCTCGGAATCACTGATGTCAGCATCCAGTGCTCACGCTGTCATACACTTATACACTGAAGAGCGAGAGAAACTGGTACTGCTGCCTAATATGGTCTACGGCCCTCACGAGCACGCACAAGTGCCGCAACACAATGTGGCATGGTCTCGACTAATGCCTCAAGTTGTGCTGGAGAGAATTGATACTTTTAATCCTGCAGGGCTGTCCATGCACCCGTAAGAGTACGAGGGGGTGGAGAGCTCTTCTGAACACCAGGTTGCAAGGCATCCTAGATATGCATAATGTTCATGTCTGGGGAGTTTGGTGGCCAGTGGAAGTGTTTAAACTCAGAAGAGTGTTCATGGAGTCACTGTGTAGCTATTCTGGACCTGTGGGATGTCACGTTGTCCTGCAGGAATTGCCCAAGGCCGTCGGAATTCACAGTGGACATGAATAAATGCAGGTGATCAGACGGGATGCTTATGTACATGTCGCATGTCAGAGCCATATCTCGACATATCAGGGGTCCCATACCACTCCAACTGCACGCGCCCCACACCATTACAGAGTCTACACCAGCTTGAACAGTCCCTTGCTGACATCAGGGTCCACGGATTCATGAGGTTGTCTCGATACCCGTACATGTCCATCTGGTCAATACAATCTGAAACGAGACTCGTCTGATCAGGCAACATGTTTCCAGTCATCAACAGTCCAGTGTCGGTGTTGATGGGTCTAGGTGAGGCGTAAAACTTCGTGTCGTGCAGTCCTCAAGGGTTCACGAGTGGGTGTTCAGCTCTGAAAGCCCATATTGATGATGTTTCGTTGAATGGTTTGTACGCTGGCCCAGCATTGAAATCTACAGCAATATGTGGAAGGGCTGCACTTCTGTCACGTTGAATGATTCTCTTCAGTCATCGTTGGTCCCATTCTTGCAGGATCTTTTTCCGGCCGCAGTGATACCAGAGATTTGACATTTTGCCGGATTCCTGATGTTCATGGTACGCTCATGAAATGGTCACATGCGAAAATCCCAACTTCATCGCTACCTCGGAGATGCTGTGTCCCATTGCTCGAGTGCCGACAATAACACCAAGTTCAGGCTCACTTAAATCTTGATGGCGTGCCGTTGTACCAGCAGTAACTGATCTACAACTGTGCCATACTATTTACATACCTCTGTATTTTAATACGCATGCCTTTATCAGTGTCTTTGGCGCTTCAGTGTATCTTGCTGAAAACAGCATTAGTATTGCTGGAACTCTGACGTCATTGCATCCAGACAGTTGCGCCACGGCCATGACATCACATCACTGCCCTGTAAAAGTCACCCCTACAGTGCATACCCAGCCACCTGCGGCGCCCTCCCTCCCCCTCCACAAAAAAATGGTTCAAATGGCTCTGAGCACTATGGGACTTAACATCTGAGGTCATCAGTCCCCTAGAACTTACAACTACTCAAACCTAACTAACCTAAGGACATCACACACATCCATGCCCGAGGCAGGATTCGAGCCTGCGACCGTAGCAGTCGCGCGGTTCCAAACTGAAGCGCCTAGAACCGCTCCGCCACACCGGCCAGCTCCCCTCCACAACAACTCCGTGCCACGGGAGCGTGCTAATTAATTTGTGCGTGGTTCTGTTTAAACAGGCAAATGGCATTAAATATGTGTGAAACGCTGTGGGACCCCAAGGCGCTAATGGCGTGCAAATTCAGCCTCCCAGCCTTCGAGCAATTTTAATTTTCACAGTTTGACTGCATGAGTGCCTCATTTTCTGTCTGATTTTGTTAAGCATGAAGCGCTGCCAGCAGCAGCAGCTATCAGCTGGGACGAAGAAGTCTGGCAGTAAATATTTTTCAATTCTTAGTGGTTATTATTAGCAAAATCCACCAGTCTGGATGTGCATGTCACAAAAGTCCAACACACCATGAGGGTAACAGATAAATGTTGTACTACTTCCACGCGTGATAAAGCACTATTGCATGTATATTTTACAGACACAATGACCTATTGTGATAAATTAATACCGTTTGGAAAAACTCTTTATGCATTATACATTTAATATGTTTATACTTACGTTTCGTCGTTATTGTTAATTATTATGATGTGGTACTGGAGCAGGACATGGATGTGTTCTGAAATGAACTATTGCTCATCAGTGGCAGCCACTGTCCACAGGATGTCTTCCCAACTTTTCAGACTTGTTGTTTGACTGTGCAGTGGCACAGCCTCAACAGCAACTGTCCACTGCCCAAAGAGTCCCTAATCCAATGCTGGTAGAACTGCTCCACTAGGACACAGAGGTGTTACACGACCTACTATTGCCTGAGACACAGCTAAGCCTTCTGCGTCAAGTTTATTTGGATGGTCAAGCAGTCAGGAGGAATGCAGCATGTCACTGCCCTCTAAACTTCACCCCTGCAGCGCATACCCAGCCACCTGCGGCTGACAAAGATTGGTTGTTACTGTCATTGTCAGCGGTAACTCAATATAGCCCAAAACTGTTTTTATTTTCAGCCCTATCAATCAATAACAGCACACACACTTGCAGTTTCGCTTGCAGCAGGACAATATTGTAATTGTCAACTGTTGCAAATTTTTCAGTTGGTAGGAAATTCGTAGTATTAGTTATACACTTGGAGGTTTGGTAGGGTGCCAAATCTAGAAATTCGTAAATTGGCTGCACAACTGGAAAGGTTGCCAAATCCAGAAACTGATAAAAATTGGTTGTCAAATTGGCAATTTGGTATGATGCCAAATCTGCAAATTGGTATACTCTGTATAATTGGTAAACTAGCGCCATGCCTGTTCATACCTCACATGCTCTCCAACTGCACCACAAGTACACCATGCACATGCCTCAATGACACCACAGATACATCATGTATACAATGTACATATACCACACATACACCACACATATGCCATAGATATTTCATACATATACCATGACAGATACTTTGACAGCGTGAAATAATGATGTCATAGTACTGTCCGCAAAAAACATTTTTCTAGTCGCACTCAAACTGGAAATTGGTAAAATTGGCTGTAAAATTGGCAATTTGATAGGACACCACATTGGAAGTTATTAAGATTGGTACAAGAGAGCAAAAAGCAGATGTACCAGCCAAAAAAAGAATTGGCAGGTATGTAAATACAGAGTGTCCTTAATTAAAGTTCCATATTCAAAACGCTGTAGGGAAAGAACCACTGCTCAGAATGACATCAAATTTGAACAGAAATTTTTGACAGAGATGGAAACGACGTGAAACAAAAAAATTCACCAATAGTTTTACCAATAGATGGCGCTGTAAGCATCAGAACATTCACACCAACAGACGTGCGGTAAATGGCTTGTAACAAATCTTGGGATAAAGTGATATATTTGTTCTGCACAAGTACTTCCTAAACACAGGTAGAGGGGGGTTGAATAATTAATGACTGTCTACCTGAGCACATGTACCTGGTTTTCCTACAGAGGCTGCTCTCATCTCCTTGCACTGCCTATGTCTATGGTCCTTAATAATTATTATCTAACATGATGCAGAGCCATTAAACACACAACGCCAACTTTGGTAGAATCCAGTATATTCCGTTAAACACACACACACACACAGGGTTGGGCTGCACTGTTCACAATTAACATTACTCCACAAATGACGTAGCCAGTATCTGCATTCCACTCACGCAAATTTTCTGATGTACTTGGGTTATTGTTTATACCATTCACATACTTGCAGCACAGAACACACAAGAAATTCACTGAAACTTCCTGGCAGATTAAAACTGTGTGCCCGACCGAGACTCGAACTCGGGACCTTTGCCTTTCGCGGGCAAGTGCTCTACCAACTGAGCTACCGAAGCACGACTCACATCCGGTACTCACAGCTTTACTTCTGCCAGTATCAGTCTCCTACCTTCCAAACTTTACAGAAGCTCTTCTGGCAAACATGCAGAACTAGCACTCCTGAAAGAAAGGATACTGTGGAGACATGGCTTAGCCACAGCCTGGGGGATGTTTCCAGAATGAGATTTTCACTCTGCAGCGGAGTGTGCGCTGATATGAAACTTCCTGGCAGATTAAAACTGTGTGCCCGACCGAGACTCGAACTCGGGACCTTTGCCTTTCGCGGGCAAGTGCTCTACCAACTGAGCTACCGAAGCACAACTCACGTCCGGTACTCACAGCTTTACTTCTGCCAGTATCCGTCTCCTACCTTCCAAACTTTACAGAAGCTCTTCTGCGAACCTTGCAGAACTAGCACTCCTGAAAGAAAGGATATTGCGGAGACATGGCTTAGCCACAGCCTGGGGGATGTTTCCAGAATGAGATTTTCACTCTGCAGCGGAGTGTGCGCTGATATGAAACTTCCTGGCAGATTAAAACTGTGTGCCCGACCGAGACTCGAACTCGGGACCTTTGCCTTTCGCGGGCAAGTGCTCTACCAACTGAGCTACCGAAGCACGACTCACATCCGGTACTCACAGCTTTACTTCTGCCAGTATCCGTCTCCTACCTTCCAAACTTTACAGAAGCTCTTCTGCGAACCTTGCAGAACTAGCACTCCTGAAAGAAAGGATATTGCGGAGACATGGCTTAGCCACAGCCTGGGGGATGTTTCCAGAATGAGATTTTCACTCTGCAGCGGAGTGTGCGCTGATATGAAACTTCCTGGCAGATTAAAACTGTGTGCCCGACCGAGACTCGAACTCGGGACCTTTGCCTTTCGCGGGCAAGTGCTCTACCAACTGAGCTACCGAAGCACGACTCACGTCCGGTACTCACAGCTTTACTTCTGCCAGTATCCGTCTCCTACCTTCCAAACTTTACAGAAGCTCTTCTGCGAACCTTGCAGAACTAGCACTCCTGAAAGAAAGGATATTGCGGAGACATGGCTTAGCCACAGCCTGGGGGATGTTTCCAGAATGAGATTTTCACTCTGCAGCGGAGTGTGCGCTGATATGAAACTTCCTGGCAGATTAAAACTGTGTGCCCGACCGAGACTCGAACTCGGGACCTTTGCCTTTCGCGGGCATGTGCTCTACCAACTGAGCTACCGAAGCACGACTCACGCCCGGTACTCACAGCTTTACTTCTGCCAGTATCCGTCTCCTACCTTCCAAACTTTACAGAAGCTCTTCTGCGAACCTTGCAGAACTAGCACTCCTGAAAGAAAGGATATTGCGGAGACATGGCTTAGCCACAGCCTGGGGGATGTTTCCAGAATGAGATTTTCACTCTGCAGCGGAGTGTGCGCTGATATGAAACTTCCTGGCAGATTAAAACTGTGTGCCCGACCGAGACTCGAACTCGGGACCTTTGCTGTGGCTAAGCCATGTCTCCGCAATATCCTTTCTTTCAGGAGTGCTAGTTCTGCAAGGTTCGCAGAAGAGCTTCTGTAAAGTTTGGAAGGTAGGAGACGGATACTGGCAGAAGTAAAGCTGTGAGTACCGGACGTGAGTCGTGCTTCGGTAGCTCAGTCACATTCTCGCTTCGCGCGTCGGGCGACTAGGTCGTGCTCTTAGTTCCGCCTCTACCGTAGCACAGCGTGTTTTCCTCCTGTCAGTTTAGTGCCGTGTTGGTCTCCGTGCGCGTCGCATCGCTGGTTGTCGGCTGGTGTTTGGTGTTCGTGCGGCCCTTCCTGTCGCGGCGTCGTCTCTCGCCGTGATGTCCACCATGGTTCCCACGAAAGTTCCGCGTACAGGTACAGTCAGTTTTACCTTTGACAAATCCACGCGTCACGTCCAGCCCGGTTCTTTGGAGATACATGACTGGTTAGTCGATACAGTTAAGGTCACTACTGATCAGGTGCATACCGCATATTTCGACAGCGAATTATATGTGTTTTTTGTTAAGTTTCTTGACCCGCTCCAGGTTGATAGACTACTTTCTCGTCATGGTTCTCAGGTACCCTTTACGCACCGTGATGGTTCCACTAGTATGGTTCTCTTGGCAAATGCAGAAGTGATATATACGAATGTTCGGGTATTTAACCTTCCGCCCGAGGTTGACGACTCTTTTCTGAAGTCCGTTTTGCTTCCTTATGGGGACGTACGCCATATTCGAAAGGAACGCTGGTCTGCTCAGCACCGCTTACAGGTATATAGTGGTATTCGGTCGGTGGAAATGGTGGTCAAAAAACCTATTCCTTCTCACCTACAGGTATGTGGTTATAGGGTCCATATCACGTACAGTGGCCAGGAAGGAACATGTTATTATTGTAATGAAACTGGTCATTTCCGTACTAATTGTCCGCGGCGTGTGGTGGTATTAAAACCTACATACGAACAGCGTAAAAAATTGACTTTAGCTGATCTTCTCCCGCAAGGATCTCGGACTGAATCGCTCACTGTTACTGAGGGACGCAGTGATCCGTTGCCCGACAACGGCCGTGATTTTCCCCCGTTGTCCTTGAGTAGGGATGTAGCTGCCCTTAATTCCGATGTTCCCGCGCTAATTTCTCACAACAAGCGTCGGCGAACACAGGATGATGCGGCTGATGAATCTTCCTTATTGGCTCGCCCTTCCGATGGGCCTCCGGTAAAGGACTCTCTTTCTCAGTCGGAAATCGTGGATGAGGAAGCCACAGGTGCTATCACGCCTTTGCAGAAGCTCCCTGACACCTTATCTGACGTTGTTCCTGCTACCGCGGCAGCCTCTTCGGAGACGCCCGTGACGGAACCTGCTTCTGGTTGCCACGTGTCTTCTCCGGTGCTCTCTGACACTTCTCCTATTGACTCTGTTTCGCATCCCCCTTCTGGAATTTCTGTCGCCCCCTCTGGGTCACAGCCTCCTCCCATCAAACAACTGATTGATTCTCCAGAGCCAGTGGATCCCGTTGTTATTCACCAACTGTCCCACCGTGAACCCATGTCTGCGGACGAGTGGGATGTAGAGGCCTCTCTCTCGCAATCTGACACGGAATGTCTGCATGATGCTCCTCCGCAGCCGAACGCTGCAGCGTCGGCACCGCGGAGCCGCAGTCGAATCCGTAAACAGCCACGGAGAGCCGCGTCACGGCCGAAGAAAAAGCAGTGGGAAGATGAGGGTTCTGTTTCGTAGTTTTTCTCTCTGTGGTTCAGCGCTTGTTTCTGGTATGATTACTGGTATGCTGCTCCGTCAGCTGACGGCTCTCTACCGATCTTTGTTTTTCTTTCTAGGTTGAAGTTCCATGCAAGCATTTACATTTCTTACTCTGAATATTAACAGAATATGTTCTGAGCTTCGGCTCGCCGCTTTGCGACAGTTTATCTATCAGTCTGGGGCAGATGTTGTTTTTTTACAGGAAGTCCTATTCGACCAGTTTTCCATTCCTGGGTTCTCGACGTTTTTTAATGTCGCTTCCGAACTTTCTACGGGCACTGCCTTGTTTTATAGAGAAGGCATTCCGTTGATGAATTTCGAAGTACTCGACAGTGGAAGGGGGATCGGGTGCACGTTTTATGATCTCAGTTTACTCCTTCTTTATGCCCCTTCTGGTTCGGGTTGTACTACCGCACTCTCGAGTTTCTATAAAGAAGAAGTCATTTACCTGCTTCGTAAATCCCCGACAAAGATAATTTTAGGTGGGGACTTCAATTGTGTTCTACGGCCGGTAGATCAGTCTCCTAATTTTAATTTCAGTAAAGAACTCGACGACCTTGTGCGCTCCTTGCACCTGCGTGACGTGTGGGTTTCTCGCTATCCTACACTTGTGCGACATACCTACTTTACTCCCACGTCTAGCAGTCGCCTCGATCGCTTTTACCTTTCCGATTCCTTGTGTGGGCAACTTCTGGCTGTTGATGTGATACCAGCCTGTTTTACTGATCATTGCGCTGTAGCCGTTACGTTTAATTACGAGCGACAACCGGTAAAATTGTTTCGTCCTCCTTGGATGCTCAATATCGCGTATTTGCAAGATACCTCCCTTGGTATCGTCCTGGAGGACATTTGGACTCGTTGTTCTCGTACTATGGACCGGTACCCGTCTATCGTGGCATGGTGGACACTGTATGCAAAACCACACATCCGTAGGGCTCTCATGCGTTTTGGGGCTGCGAAGGTGGCAGAAGATCGACGAACGCAAGAATTTTACTATTCTGTCTTACGTCAACTGTACGATAGTGCTACGCATGCTGCCCTCCGGGTTACTGATATACAGCGCATCAAAGCCAAATTGCTGCAGCTCAAACGCATTCAAATGGAGGGCCAGCGGACGAGGTCTCAACCACGTTCCTTTCTACAAGAGGAACTGACGTCACTCTACCATCTAGTCCGTTTACGGTCGCGCCGGAAACGTGGGTGCCTTGCCTCCCTCACAACCGCTGACGGCCGCGTGTTCACCTCTCACCGTGACATTTCTGACTTCGTTTACACCTATTTTACTGATCTGTACGATACTCATGTCCCGGCGGAAACCTCTCTTGACGACTTTACCTCCTTGCTGCCTCGCGTCGTCACTCCTCAATTAAACGACGCCTTTCTGCGTCCCTTTCAGAAGGATGACATATATGATGTTGTTGCAGGATCGCAGTCCCGCAAGTCGCCTGGATTAGATGGTATTCCTAAGGAGTTCTATGTTCAATTTTGGCCGCTCATTGGTGACACCTTAACGTCAATGGTAAATGAAGTGATGCGGGGTGTCTCACTTCCTGCTCCTTTTCAGGAAGGCAGAATGGTCCTCCTCCCGAAATCCACAGGTCGACCTGCAATTGATTCCCTCCGTCCTATTACTCTCCTTAACTTTGATTATAAACTTGTCGCTCGAGCAATTAATATCCGTCTCTCTAAGCTGCTCGATACCATTATTGCCGCCCACCAAAGCTGTGTGCCTGGACGCACGATACTGACTTCCGTTCTCGAATGTCGCGATGTAATCTCGGTGGCGGCTGCCGCTAATATCCCAGGGGCTTTGCTTTTTCTTGATTTCCAAAAAGCGTTCGATCGCGTCAGCCATGATTTTTTATCGAGAGTGCTCACCGCTGTCGGCTTTAATAATGATGCTCGACAAGTCTTAACTAATCTTTTTACCGGTTTCAGTGTCTCGGTGATTGTGAACGGTCACCCTACCCCCCGGATATCGATCAGACGGGGGTTACCCCAGGGAAGCCCCTTATCCATGTCACTTTTTGTTCTATCCTTAGAGCCCTTACTTCGCCATTTCACCACGCACTTACGTGGCTGGAATATATTGGGGGCAATTTTTGCAGTCCGTGCATACGCCGATGACGTCATGGTTTTAGTACGACATGCCGAGGATATACCGCGGCTTAAGGATACCTTGGATTCATTTTGTGGTCTTGCTGGTGCTCGCATTAATGGTCGCAAATGCACGTTCCTGCCGTTGAGAGGCTTTGATCATGTCGTCATTCCTTGGGCGACGGTTGTCGATCGCCATAAGACCTTGGGGATCATAGTGGATCGTAATCCGATCAAAATGGCGGCACTAAATTGGCGTGAGGTTACGAGTCGTGTTCACGGGGCGATCCTTGAACATGACCGCCGTTCCCTTAGCCTCCTTCACAAGGCACGGGTTTTAGAGACCTATGTCTTCAGTAAAATATACTACGTTGCGCAGGTCTTCCCGCTTCCCGCGATGATGGCCCGCAGGCTGAAACAGCAGTCTAGTCGATTTCTGTGGCGCCGCCATGTCTTCCGTGTCCGGTATGAAGTTGTGGCCAGGCCTCGGAAGCTTGGAGGATTGGGTCTTTCAGATATCAAAGTGAAGACGTCCATCTTATTTGCCCGCCGCAATGTTTTAACCTGTACGCGGGCTCCGCATTCAGTCACCTCTCGTTTACTTTCCCGCCTCCGGCCGGCCAGTCTGACCCCTCCTGTTGATGTTGGACGGATTAATCCTAAATTGCGGCACATTCGTGAATACTTTGTACTTGTCAGTATTCTGGGTGCTGATATACTTTCTATGACGCATATTACTACCAACATGCTACAAATCCGTTGGGGTACAGCATGTTTCCCTTCTTCTGTTGAACTTGCTTCCCCGTCAACGTCATGGAAAACGGTCTGGTCTCATCTTAGTCTTCCCATTTTGCCGATGGAGATTGTTTCAACGTGGTATAAGGTCATTTACCGTCTGATACCTACTGGTGATCGTCTTTTTCGTATTGGCCTTCGTCCGACTGATCAGTGTGAGGAATGTCATCAAACTGACACCTTACTTCACAGGCTAGTTGCTTGCGGACGGGATCATTGGCTCTGGGTCCGCCGTCAATTAGCTTTTCTTACTAGAGGGCCTGAAACCGCATTCCCAGACGACATCTTCTTACATCCGGACATCTCTTATTTTCCTCAGACGAAAACGAACACGATTGTCTGGCTCTTGGGTTACTATGTCCATTACGTCATTGAAGGCGGTAATGACCCAGATCCCCGCGTTTTTCACCATTATTTGTCAACTGCGCATTGGAAATGGCAGCGGTTACCACAATACCGAACGCTTTTTGCGAATATGCTTTTTCTTGTGTTTAACCGTCAAGGGGTTGGTTAAGTTCCCCTGTGATTCCTGTTTCTTCCCTGAGTTCGAGTCCCCTCCCTTGTTGTATTTTTTCGTAATTTTTTTTTCTCTCTCTCTTTTGCATGTATATATATACACACCCAAAATTCATACGGGTGGGGTAACGGGTTGGTCTTCCCCTTCAGAAGAAATGTTTTATTTGTGTTTCACCTAATTTGTTGATTTTCTTTTTGCAGCTAATATTAAATGATGATTTGACTATGGTTGTCTGAATTCTCGTGAAATATACCAAGTCAATCTGATAATAAAAAAAAAAAAAGTTGGTAGAGCACTTGCCCGCGAAAGGCAAAGGTCCCGAGTTCGAGTCTCGGTCGGGCACACAGTTTTAATCTGCCAGGAAGTTTCATATCAGCGCACACTCCGCTGCAGAGTGAAAATCTCATTCTGGAAACATCCCCCAGGCTGTGGCTAAGCCATGTCTCCGCAATATCCTTTCTTTCAGGAGTGCTAGTTCTGCAAGGTTCGCAGAAGAGCTTCTGTAAAGTTTGGAAGGTAGGAGACGGATACTGGCAGAAGTAAAGCTGTGAGTACCGGATGTGAGTCGTGCTTCGGTAGCTCAGTTGGTAGAGCACTTGCCCGCGAAAGGCAAAGGTCCCGAGTTCGAGTCTCGGTCGGGCACACAGTTTTAATCTGCCAGGAAGTTTCATATCAGCGCACACTCCGCTGCAGAGTGAAAATCTCATTCTGGAAACATCCCCCAGGCTGTGGCTAAGCCATGTCTCCACAGTATCCTTTCTTTCAGGAGTGCTAGTTCTGCATGTTTGCCAGAAGAGCTTCTGTAAAGTTTGGAAGGTAGGAGACGGATACTGGCAGAAGTAAAGCTGTGAGTACCAGACGTGAGTTGTGCTTCGGTAGCTCAGTTGGTAGAGCACTTGCCCGCGAAAGGCAAAGGTCCCGAGTTCGAGTCTCGGTCGGGCACACAGTTTTAATCTGCCAGGAAGTTTCATATCAGCGCACACTCCGCTGCAGAGTGAAAATCTCATTCTGGAAGAAATTCACTGTTCAGAAGGTGTTTCATAAGTCAACGCAGACCACAGTTCTTCCTGCCAGAACTAAAAAATTCCGTTATTTATTACACGACCGTGTGCATGACCAAACAGCAACACAGATGTTTCAAATAGTCAGTATGTAATATCCGAAATGAGGAATAACCTATGCTCGTGATATTCAGATAGTCCAACCACGCCGGCCACGGTGGCCGAGTGGGTCTAGGCGCTTCAGTCCGGAACCGCGCGACTGCTACGGTCGCAGGTTCGATACCTGCCTCGGGCATGGATGTGTGTTATTCCTTAGGTTAGTTAGGTTTAAGTAGTTCTAAGTTCTAGGGGATTGATGACCTCAGATGTTAAGTCCCATAGTGCTCCGAGCCATTTTTTAGTCCAACCACACATGTTGCTATTAGAGTCAGTCCAGTCTACATTATCTTCCCATAACAATTCCGATGCGGTTGGTTACTGACCTCCCAACATGGCACATGGGAACGCAAATTGTCATCTTTTAGATAAATATTAATACTGAGTGATGAACGCTGATATGAAATGTAAAACTTGCGTCACAAACATTTTTCATTACATCACAATTACTTAAGAAATGCCTGGTGCAGTCACGGCATCAACACAGCACGAAGCCCACACCCCATGGCAACCAAGCTCCGACTCTTCATGCACTCCACCCTCGCTAGAAAGGCGGTTATAGATAAGTCAGTAATACAACAATATGATTGCATTCCTACATAGAAATGTTTAACAATCCTGGAAGAAAACTGCAAAAAACAAGAAAAGAAGACCGTCTAACAGTGGGTGGAGTGGGGTGTAGAGGTGTGAAATACCCCTCCCTCGAGTACTGCCGTGGTTAAATGATGACGACATACCAACACCTTGACACCTAAACTAAACATCAAGAAACATAATATCACAATACATACGAAGGAAATCAAATACATGTACCAGCCTGCCTAATGTGCATCCCATTACAAGAGGGTATAATTACAAGCACAAAGATAAAGAAAGCAAACGCAGTGGAATACAATATTATTTAAGTTTCTGGAAAAGAAAATACAGATGCATAAACGCTATGTAAGACCCAGTCATCTAATATACCTTTGATACTGAATAGGAAGAAAAAGTTATACACTTACACAACAGCACTTGGCCATCCACACAAGAAAACTTCCATTACTCAAAGAACTGCTAGAGAGAAAGGTGGGGAGGGGTTCATGCACTGCAGTGCTGCCAGCTCGCAGATGTAGACTGCCACTGTCACAGCATACAGTTCTCACAACACCCAGCCACTAGACTGCTATCATTGCCTGACAGTAATACGTGCACATCGTACATGAAACAAGTGTAACAGTGACCTGTCAGTGCTACCTTACTCCTAAGCTACTCATGATACATACAGCTTATACCTACCACTAGTAGCCATAGCACCATACTCATTAATATGAAACAAAAACACATGAACTCAAGTAGCTTTAGAAAACTTAAAAGTGGCCTGTGCATACTGAAAATATTGTGCTCATCAGAAATATGCCTTATTTTCTCAAACCCCAGTAGTAACTAAAATACTAAGAAAACTTACTAATGAAATTAAAACACCATCAATCTGTCTCGCTCTCGCGCGACTGCTACGGTCGCAAGTTCGAATCCTGCCTCGGGCATGGATGTGTGTGGTGTCCTTAGGTTAGTTAGGTTTAAGTAGTTCTAAGTTCTAGGGCACTGATGACCACAGATGTTGAGTCCCATAGTGCTCAAAGCCATTTCAACCATTTTTGTCTCACTCTCAAAGAAAATACACACATGCAACAGACACCATTAAATACACAATACATAGATAGAATATCAGATTACTCAGCAATGTTAAAACTAATCACTGTTATCCACTATCACTGTAGTTGAGTGTCCTCACGTATCTCTAAACACACAAACTGTTCACACAAGAATCAACAAACTTCTAAATACTAATCAAAGGCTGTCAGTGTGCTTAAGTAGCCAATTACATTATTACATACATTCCAGAATTAAGTCACTTTACATGAGCCAAAAGCATTTGTCGCTAATACTGCTCGCAATGGCATGGTTTGATGTTCACCATGTGCTGTTTACCCTCACATTTACTAGATTTCGCATCTTTCAACTAGACAGTGTTTGGACACTCGGTGTCTTTACACTCAATGTCTTTACGATATGGACCCTTGTAATCACGATGAAACTTCTGTATCTCTTCATTCACCTTGGTTGAATGCATATGAGTCATAATTAATACTGGATCCCCTATCTTAAATTTGATGGGTCACACTATCGTACCATGGCACTCCTTTCTCTGTTGAACATTCTCTCACAAACGGCTCTGAGCACTATGGGACTTAACATCTGAGGGCATCAGTCCCCTAGAACTTGGAGCTACTTAAACCTGACTAACCTAAGGACAACACACACATCCACGCCCGAGGCAGGATTCGAAGCTGTGACCGTAGCAGTCGCGCGGTTCCTGACTGAAGCGCCTAGAACCGCTCGGTCACCGCGGCCGGAGAACATTCTCACATAACCGTTCCATAGCCAACTCGTAATTTTCATCCCATGTTCGTTCCGCGGCTGGGGAGCTACTCAAAATCTCCGAAAATATACTTTCAGGCAGCTGGTTAAATATAATTTCGCACGGGGTGAATACTGCTGCATGAGGCATTTACATTTTCATGTTTACTCCCTAATTCGCAATTAAGTACCTGGAAGAGTGTTCATCAAATCACTTTTAAGCTGCTTCTCCATCGTCCAACTCTCGAACAATGCGCTGGAAAAATGAAGCCTTCGTTCTCTCTGTCAAGCTTTGATTTCTCTTATTTCATTATGATGATTATTTCTCCCTACGTAGGTGGGCGCTAACAAAATATTTTCACACTCGAGGAGAAGGCTGGTGATTGAGATTTCATTGGAAGATCCTGCTGCAGCAAAAAAATGCCTTTGTTTTAATCACTACCATCCCAATTTCTGTATCATATCCATTCCACTCTCTCCCCTATTTCGTGAGAACACAAAAACATCCGCCCTTATTTGTTTTTGATATTGTCTGACAATCCTATCTTATGTGGACCCCAAACTGCACAGCAATACTCTAAAAGATGGCACTCTGTTAATCACTCCCTCAAAGTCTTCTATGTATTCCATCCACTTACTGAGCTTGTGCAGGTAATATGTACGAATTACGACATCACCAATCCATTTTTCTCCATTTTTGTACCACAATTAATGATTTGTTATATTGACTAGTCGATCGTTAAATGATTTTCATGCTGAACATCTTGATTACCTCCTACACTGCTTCAACTCGACTGCGGGAACACATTTGGCCAAATGAAAAATGGTTCATGTTCTCTCACCTGCAGTTTTTATTCTTTATCATCCCTGGCTCACTCGAGAAAACCTGCTTATGCCTCTTCAGGAACTCATTCAGACTTCCTATGTGCAACCTCAACAAGAAGTTCAAGATCCATTGCTTCTTACACAGTACTGTCGAGTCTGTCTTTGCAATACTCCGTTGTGTGAACTGCAAATCAGTTAAACAACATAGCTCAGTCGTTCTTCTATCTTCCCTAACATTAATTCTTCCTTCAAAGTCGATAACTGCTTCCTTTCCTTTCTGTTGCACTTCTACACAACCTCTCTCAAAATTCAAGCTAGCTTCCTGCTCCGTTAACCAATCAACACACAAAACTATGGGCAATGCTAACAAATGCCAATACATTACGAAATTCACCATTAAGCCTCATTGTGACCAAGATTTACTCCTCAATTACTGTGCTTTTTGCACCCGTAGCACCCGCAGTGCAAATTCTAAGCACTGGAAAATTTGGTATCTCTCTTCCCTGCTCTAACAATTTCGTATAGCTTCTGGCACACAGAATAGACATGGCTTCCTGCGCCGACCACAACATCTATCCAGGCTCCAAAAATATCTGCTTCTACTACAGACTGTATAATTTCATTATACTCATTATCATATACCCACATTAAATCATCAATTATGCCATTTTTGGCGCCTCCCTTGCATACTGACATGACTGCTGGCCGTATGTCATTTGTTCCCGGCCGGGCCACATCAGGAATGTCGCCTAGTTTACCGTATTTCCAACACACCGCACCATGTCATGGTCATTGTTTACATTTTATCCCCTGTCAACTCACTCGGTCTCCTCAATTGTTACTCACTCCATGTTCCAGTAGCCATAACCGCCATGTTGTCCTCAGTAGGCTCTGCGACCTCAAAAACTGCGTTCAAATCTTCCGCCAATCTCTCGATTCCAACGCTGGCCGTTACACAATTTATCATTGCGCGATCACATACTAGTTTCTTTCGCCTTTCCATCTATCACGTTTACCTTCTTCTGTGCCTTGTTGTTCATACAACAAATCTAGTTGTCCCCAGGCTGACGTTATCACTTCTACATCATCCTTAGGAATCGCTAGTAATTTCTCCTGAATTGCTACCGGTAGTTTACACCTGAATAATTATACTATTCCCTCTGTCTTGATCGGTCAGTCTAAGAACATGTTTCTTACTTAATAATACTGAAATAACTTCTTTAGGTGCTAGTAACGCCCTTTATCAAACCTCCTACCTTGATATAAGCTGTTTGGAATATTATTATTCTTTCGTGGAGACCAGGACTGTTTTAAAAATTCATTTTTGAAGCCCTCATACTTATCCCACTTATGTCCAATCTTCATCTCCAGTTACCCTCTTCACCCTTTATTCTCGATGCAACGAGGCGTATCTTCCGCTGTTCATCCCGTAATTCAGGTAGCAAACCATTAAATTGGTCTAAATAGTTTCTCGGATGCCATTTTCTGTTTGAATCAAAATGTCTAAAATTCCCAATACTAAGGAAGACCTCATCATCTTGTACACCAACTATGCTGCATCTTGTTATGTCTCCGCTGCATAATAACGACTTCATTTTTAACCTGTTTTTCAACCAGTGATTGTGACTTACTCACATCATTACATACTTGTTCTACATGATCTACGTAAGCATCTTTGTTCAGCACAACGGCTTGCACCTTATATTTACACTCCTGCACTTCCCCATCCGGTCTCTCAAAATGTTCGTCATAAGCTGCAACCTTCCCTCTGAGCTACTGATTTACTTCACTGTCTTCAGATTCGACCTTCTCAGAACGTTTTGAATAATCTTCGGCCTGCTCATCTGCGCAAGCTATAAATGTGTCGATCTTTGATTACGCTCATCACCCATCTTCTTTATAGCTGTAATATTCTGTTCCATTTGCTTACTATTCTCTCCTGTTTTCTTAGCAATCTCTTCAAATTCCTTCTTCAGCATTTCCATCAGTATTGCGAACATGTCAGACTCAGACGTACATTCATCTCGTCTGGGTGTACCCAGAATAGATGACCATTCTTCACCTGGACTCCTCATGTCCGACAACAAAACTACAGTCTCCTATACAAGAATCTTCCAACATTTACTTGCATGATGTTTCGCCCCTATCGGATTATTTTCGTCCGACAAATCTACATCTACGTCCCTGATCATCGCAGCTGCATAGATTTCATTATCTGACATTCTGAACTAAAATATGTCACATGAGCAAGAAAATGAAGTATGGTTGGAAAACTAAATCACAGTAACCCTCTTGCAGCCCGCCCGGTTAGCTGTGCGATCTAACGCAATGCTTTCGGCGCGGGAAGGCGTGTCGGTCCCCGACACGAACCCGCCTGGCGGGTTAGTGTCGAGGTCCGGTGTGCCGGCCAGTCTGTGGATGGTTTTTAAGGCGGTTTTCCACCTGCCTCGGCGAATGCGGGCTGGTTCCCCTTATTCCATCTCATTTATTCTTATTTATACTATGTCAGCGATTGCTGCACAAACACTTTCTCCGCGTACGCGTACACCATAATTACTCTACCACGCAAACATTGGGGCTACACTCGTCTGGTGGGAGACGTTCCCGGGGAGGTCCACTGGGGGCCGAACCGCACAATAACCCTGGGTTCGGTGTGGAGCGGCGGTGGGGTGAGTAGACTGCTGTAGCCTGTTGTGGAGTTGTGTACCACTGACTGCTACGGCGGGGACGTAGCCTCTCCGTCGTTTCTAGATCTCCAGTTCCATACAATGCAATCCTCCTACACAGTACAAAAATCAGAAAAAGTCAATTTCAGTGCTGTAACTGTTCAACGCCGCATTTTGTAGTGAGAAATTTGTTGGTTGGTTTAAAAGGAGCGGGAGGGGGGGGGGGGGGGGGGGAGGGACCAAACTGCTAGGTCATCGGTCCGGCTGAGAAACACGCCAGATACAAACAGAATCAAATGTCACAGAAATTTAGCTATATCTACACAATGTATTCAACTCTGATTTCGCGTTGTGTTAACAAATTAGTGTGGGCTACAACGTAGTGACTGGGCAACGACATTCACATCAATGTACTGGCTGACAAATGTAAATATATAACATCAGTATTATAAGCTGCCTCAACTATATTCAGTTATCACTATTTGCATTTTAGTGAAATTACCTAAATAAGATCTGTATTGCCTCTCAGTTACGCTCCGGTGCTTCAATAGTGCGAGGGGATTGCACCACTGTGTAACATTTCCACTATTGTCTTCTCAGCAGCGTGTGCAACCCTGACAATGCACCAGCTCAAGACGTCGCAGTGTTGATCAGTACTTACACCCGCTAGCCGTCCAGCAAAATGCAGCAGCGTAGTTGTTCGCCAAGCCATAGATGCTCTCCTGTCGCAGGTGACGTAGCATACAGTAGCAGACTTCTTCCCGAACACAGGTTCTTTGTACTGTTCTCTTAATACACAAGTAGGATCGCTGTTACTTAAACTCCTTAGTCTGCACCATGCACAGTCTGTCTGACGACACACAACAATCCGAAATTGTTCACTGTTTGCGTTCATTGTTTAAAGTTCTTTACAGTTTCAGTTTAAATAATCTGCATGTTATCAAAATTCAAATGGTTCAAATGGCTCTGAGCACTATGGGACTTAATATCTGAGGTCATCACTCCCCTAGAACTTAGAACTACTTAAACCTAACTAACCTAAGGACATCACAAACATCCATGCCCGAGGCGGATTCGAACCTGCGACGTAGCGGTCGCGCGGTTCCAAGCTGTAGCGCCTAGAACCGCTCGGCCACTCCGACCGGCTTGTTGTGAAGTACTGACGTTATTGTTGAAGTAATATTATACCATTCACATACTTGCAACACAAAACACACATGAAATTCACTGTTCAAAAGGTGTTCTATAAGTCGATGCAAACCATAGTTCTTCCAGTCAGTACTAAGCAATTACTCCATTCATTACACAAGCATGTGTATGATCGAATCGTGATGCAGATGTTTCAAATAGTCAGTGTGCAATATTCAAAACGAGAAAGTACCTACGCTGGTGAAATTCAGACAGCCCAATCATACATGTTACTTTCACGTAGAACTCGTAATTAAAGTCAGTCCAGTCCAAGTTATCTTCCTGAAACCATCCCAATGCGGTTGATTATTGACCTCCCAACTCAATAAAAAAGAACGAAAATCGTCACACCTGGATTAACATTAATATTTAGGGGTGAACACTGATATGAGATGTACAACCTGGCGACAAACATTTTTAATTACATCACAATAACTTGGGAAATGCATGATGCAGCCACAGCATCAACAGGGCAACCAAGCCATGACTCTTCATAAGCTCTGCCCTCGTCAGAGAGGTGACTATCGATATACCTTAGGTACAACAGTATGCTTACAGGCTGTTCCTCAGTCTCCGTCCGAGACGCCCAACGAGACTGTCTCCATGAAGGATCGTGTGCTTCTGGTAAATCTCTTTTACAAGAACGGTAACTGCGCACCAGTAGTCCTGCAGAAGTTCTGGAGATTTAAGGTTATGAAAAAAGGAATTGACCCCATGTCTGCTAAGGGTCTGGAGAAAATGATTACAAAATTCGAAATAACAGGTTTTTATGAAGTATAACATGGCAGGGGGAGGAAAGTAGTTAATCCGACGTGTGTCGAAGATGTGGCCACAGCATTGCAGGAGTGGTCGAATGGTGGTGTGCAAACATGCAGTGCAAGGAAAATTCCCCGAACGTTGTACGAGCCTGGAACCACGGAGCATCAAATCCTTTGAAACCTCCTGCGTTGCTATCAGTACAAATTCAATACGCGGAGTTGCATAATGTGGGCAGTAGAAAATGTGCATGCACATCAACCGGTACCACTTCATTCTGCAAAGGTGACTGTGTGGTGTGGGTTGAGAGTATCGTTTATCACAGAGCCTCATTTTTTCGAGGAGACGGGTCCTGCGGATATTGTTACCTCCACCGTCACTGGTAAAAACCATAGAGTAAATATCTCTGGAGTGAGCATTCACATGCGCAGAACAGATTTTTTGATGTCAACATACATTGCCGGCCTGGTCACGTGTTCTCAGGACGTCGTGTATGTGTCCGTACAGCGCCCTGTATATTTCGAATGTCTCTACATCCCTAGTACAGACGGATTCTTTTCGCACGTGTCGTGGATTATTTATATACGTTGCGCAGACATTTTAACAGTATCCATTTGATACCGGGAATAAACCAGCTACGTAACTTTTAAGGGCAAGGATATTGCATTCTGCTTCTTTGGAATAGGTGTCACAGTTCAGATGCACTCGATTTTTGGTAGTTTTCGGTATGATATGGCACTTTATAGTATTACAGAGCCTGAAGTACATTTTTGCAGTGATAGTCTTGCAAAACGACTTGAGAGTACACTAGTACTTTTGCAAGTGCCCCAAAAACCCCGAATTTGCCAACATTAGCGATTCGTCCTTTTTTCTGCTATTTCTGCGTATTTATTTTCTTGTTTTTGCGACCTAAGGCACAATTTTTCTTACTGGTGACACTTTGAAGTGCCGGCCGGCGTGGCCGAGCGGTTCTAGGCGCTACAGTCTGGAACCGCGCGACCGCTACGGTGGCAGGTTCGACCCGTGCCTCGGGCATGGATGTGTGTGATGTCCTTAGGTTAGTTAGGTTTAAGTAGTTCTAAGTTCTAGGGGACTGATGGCCTTAGAAGTTAAGTCCCATAGTGCTCAGAGCCATGTTTGAACACTTTGAAGTGTTTATTTAACGCATTTTACGTACTTGCTCCCAGTTTATTAAATAAATAGTAGACTGAGTAAGTAGGGAGAAAGAAGGCGATCGGAGAATAAATGTACTGTAAAGCAAATACTGTTGGTCATGCAACAGTCAACCCATATAACACCATTAAGGAAAGTGGAAACTGACACAAATGAAAGAGTTTGGGGACATGTTTGCTAATATTTTACGCTTCTTAATGAAATGGTGAAGAAAATAAATTTAAGGCAAAATACACGAAAGAGGATGATTGTGTACTTTGATTAGCTACACTATCGTGTTTTTTATTTGATTTGTGCAGAAAATGTATTTAAGCTGAATGCAGAAATTGGTAGTAGGTTATGTGGAAAATTAAAAATAGTTGTTATAGCATCTACCTTCAGCCACACACGTCAAACTTTTTCTCTGTCTAAACATTCCTCTTCAAAGTGTTTTAAACATACTTCGGAATATTTTGTGGGGACAAAATTACTCCTCTTTATTCTCTGTAGCCACATCTTTACTCGCTGTTCATCCTTCGGGAAACTAAAATATAAATCACACAGAATCATTCTCCATATCATAGACACTCTTAACATGGTCCCCTTTATACTTTATACTTTATACTTTATAGTAAACAAAAATGTTTGGACACACATATTATACGAAGACAATTACAGACTCCCACTCTATTGAATTTATCTGTCTCCCGTCTTTCAAACCTATACACATAATCGACAAGTCACTGATAAATGCATGGAGGATAGTATTTGCTGAAACAACTAACCATGCCCTTTTTCTGTTCCACTAGCAAATTTACGAGAGGAATCGATTGTTTGTAAGCTTTCGTACTAGCCGTAATATCTATTATATAGTCATAAAATCGTAGACAAATAGGTCTACAGAATCAAGCCTTAATTATAATGCGTCTCGAAATTTTTAAACATGAAAAGTTACTATCCCTCCTTTCACATATTTTTCTTAGCATCCGTAGCAACAACAGTAATTAACCACAACTATTACACTATCAACAAACGGTGAAAACACAACAAAAACTCTTGATATTATAAACTTCAAACTCTGCGGAAAGCACACACACACAGCGAAGTCCCGAAAACACGTGACTATCCTGGTTTAATGTTGACAACATGCACAGAACTCAATGCTCACTCCAGAGATATTTACTCTATGGTAAAAACTATAAGTCTTTTGCATACCAACATCACTCCAAGCCCAGAGCAGTGTTGATATGTGTGTGTAGAAATATTTTTATGCAAGATGGCGCTCCTGTTCAAACTGTATAGCAAGTGAAGAGTCTGCTGCAGAGGCATCTTGGAAATGCCACAATTATCAGCCGCCGTCGTCGTCCCCCTCCTCCCCCCCCCCCCCCCCCCTACAATCTGGCCGTCCAGATCGCCCAATTTTAATCTGTGTGACTTCTGGCTGTGTGGTTATCCGAAGGATGTTGAATTCAGTGCTCCAATTACGAACGTAGCTGAACTGAAGCCATCCATTGCGCAAAGCATTCTGAACGTGACCCAAAACACTCTGGCCTGTTGTGGAACCTGCTGTTTCTCAACTTCAATATGTGGCAGAAAACGGTGGACAATATACTGAACATATCTTTTGCCAATCTCTCGACAATTAGAGGCCAATGTCATTCTGTTTTTGGTGTCGTGTTTGGCCCCAATACACTCCGCTGCAGAGTGAAAATCTCATTCTGGAAACATCCCCCAGGCTGTGGCTAAGCCATGTCTCCGCAATATCCTTTCTTTCAGGAGTGCTAGTTCTTCAAGGTTCGCAGGAGAGCTTCTGTAAAGTTTGGAAGGTAGGAGACGGATACTGGCAGAAGTAAAGCTGTGAGTATCGGGCGTGAGTCGTGCTTCGGTAGCTCAGATGGTAGAGCACTTGCCCGCGAAAGGCAAAGGTCCCGAGTTCGAGTCTCGGTCGGGCACACAGTTTTAATCTGCCAGGAAGTTTCAATTAAAAACAGATCTCATTTTGCTTTTTATGCGGTTTTTGACCCCAGGACGATTAAAAACCGATTTTCGTCATCCGATGTGGTACAATCTTGTTATGGAGGATGTGCTTACCTAACAATAAAAAAAAAAGTGTGTCATATGTTATGGGACTTAACTGCTAAGGTCATCAGTCCCTAAGCTTACACACTACTTAACCTAAATTATCCTAAGGACAAACACACACACTCATGCCCGAAGGAAGACTCGAATCTCCGCCGGGACCAACCGCACAGTCAATGACTGCAGCGCTTCAGACCGCTCAGCTAAGCCCGCGCGGCCCTAAGAAGCAGTGCCAGAACTGTTAACTGCCGAACTTGTGCAATCATGTACATTGAGTAGTACGGATCAAACAATTTCCAGCTCAAACAATAGCCAGCGTATTGCGATTCATATGTCATTTTTAGCCAACCCCATTTACATAAGACCCTTACGATGTCACTCTCAGTAGTGGTTCTATTTCTACACCGTTTTGAAACTGGAACTTTCATTAAGGACTCCCTTTATATCTGTTTTGGCAGATGCGTATTTACAATAAATGTTCGAGTGCTGTGTACTGAAAACCGCTGGCGTCCACATGTGCTGCAGTAAGAGACAATTTTTTTAAAAAAAAGGTGAGGTGAGATACTTTGACACTGTAGTGTGCGTGACATCTTAATATACTCCGCAAATTTGCGGTAAATATTAATGTATGATGATTAGATATGAAAGTGTGTGTAAATTCCATACAAAAGGTGTTAATGTGTATGTCTGTGTCAAATATGGAGGTAAAAAAAAGAAGGGAGATGGCAATACAGGCTTACGCTGAACGTTGTTTTGAAGCCAGGGTAGGCACGGCCTGCCGCCGTTTTAAGTAGCCCAAAACATTATTAGACTACTGTTTACGCTTGCTGCTTGTTCATTATTTCTGTCGTGTGCGCGAAACAACTATTTTAAACAATAAAAATTGTAGAGCTTATCTGAATAACATAGTGTCATGAAGAAATTTCGAATGTTTTTGTGTTCTTCAATGCATATTTGCTCTAGTAATACGAGACATTTGGCCTAGTTAACGTAAATTATTTTTGTTGCTACATTTCGGATAACCATAAACAGAAGAAAGTGATGTGAAAAGCATACTTTCGTAATCCACTTTTACTGTATTTGTGTCAATAGCCAGGCCCGGATCTATCGGGGTGCTAACCATCGTATCTGCCCAGGCAGCAATTTTGGGAGGGCGCCAAACTCATATTTTTGTAGGAAAAACCTTTTTTCACAAAGTGTCTAGCATCCAGCGCACGTTGGTCTACCGATTATTCATATTATTTTGAAACGCGTCCCTGTTGGTTTTTGACCATTTTTGAACATGTTCTAAGTTGATTTCTGAACGAATCATACGCTGGTTTTGAATGCGTACGTAGTATACGCGATGTCTCTGCCAGGGGAACCCCCTTCGCATCTAGAAACAGAAAAGTCTCCTGCAGACAGAAGGTGACGGTGCTATACGCGTTGAGCTGAATAAATCCGAACGGCTGAATGCCAATTGCGGTTCGTTTATGTTGTTGATTGGGTGTGCGAATGATCAGCGTTGTTATAATTATTCTCGGTGTAAAAAGTTACATGTTACCTCCTCGGTGAAAAATATTACATACACTCCTGGAAATGGAAAAAAGAACACATTGACACCGGTGTGTCAGACCCACCATATTTGCTCCGGACACTGTGAGAGGGCTGTACAAGCAATGATCACACGCACGGCACAGCGGACACACCAGGAACCGCGGTGTTGGCCGTCGAATGGCGGGCGCTAGCTGCGCAGCATTTGTGCACCGCCGCCGTCAGTGTCAGCCAGTTTGCCGTGGCATACGGAGCTCCATCGCAGTCTTTAACACTGGTAGCATGCCGCGACAGCGTGGACGTGAACCGTATGTGCAGTTGACGGACTTTGAGCGAGGGCGTATAGTGGGCATGCGGGAGGCCGGGTGGACGTACCGCCGAATTGCTCAACACGTGGGGCGTAGGTCTCCACAGTACATCGATGTTGTCGCCAGTGGTCGGCGGAAGGTGCACGTGCCCGTCGACCAGGGACCGGACCGCAGCGACGCACGGATGCACGCCAAGACCGTAGGATCCTACGCAGTGCCGTAGGGGACCGCACCGCCACTTCCCAGCAAATTAGGGGCACTGTTGCTCCTGGGGTATCGGCGAGGACCATTCGCAACCGTCTCCATGAAGCTGGGCTACGGTCCCGCACACCGTTAGGCCGTCTTCCGCTCACGCCCCAACATCGTGCAGCACGCCTGCAGTGGTGTCGCGACAGGCGTGAATGGAGGGACGAATGGAGACGTGTCGTCTTCAGCGATGAGAGTCGCTTCTGCCTTGGTGCCAATGATGGTCGTATACGTGTTTGGGGCCGTGCAGGTGAGCGCCACAATCAGGACTGCATACGACCGAGGCACACAGGGCCAACACCCGGCATCATGGTGTGGGGAGCGATCTCCTACACTGGCCGTACACCTCTGGTGATCGTCGAGGGGACACTGAATAGTGCACGGTACATCCAAACCGTTATCGAACCCATCGCTCTACCATTCCTAGACCGGCAAGGGAACTTGTTGTTCCAACAGGACAATGCACGTCCGCATGTATCCCGTGCCATCCAACGTGCTCTAGAAGGTGTAAGTCAACTACCCTGGCCAGCAAGATCTCCGGATCTGTCCCCCATTGAGCATGTTTGGGACTGGATGAAGCGTCGTTTCACGCGGTCTGCACGTCCAGCACGAACGCTGGTCCAACTGAGGCGTCAGGTGGAAATGGCATGGCAAGCCGTTCCACAGTACTACATCCAGCATCTCTACGATCGTCTCCATGGGAGAATAGCAGCTTGCATTGCTGCGAAAAGTGGATATACACTGTACTAGTGCCGACATTGTGCATGCTCTGTTGCCTGTGTCTATGTGCCTGTGGTTCTGTCAGTGTGATCATGTGATGTATCTGACCCCAGGAATGTGTCAATAAAGTTGCCCCTTCCTGGGACAATGAATTCACGGTGTTCTTATTTCAATTTCCAGGAGTGTATTACCTTCTCGGTGTATCCAAGGAAATGAAATTTTGACAGGAAATTTTTGCCAGATCGCTACACTAGTAGCTGCCAGTAGCATAGGCCGTGGTTAGCAAACGCTTAAGTTCTCTACCCAGAATAGTGCGGGAAACATGTTTTACGAACACGTAATAACGCCTAACCGGAGAATAAACGCGGGATAACTAAACTGGTGATTCTGGCAGGCTTACTCAACTTAACTGGAGAATAAGTTTTGTGAAAAACAGGAATAGCCACAGAATTAGTGATGATAAGATTTTTTGCCACAACAATGAAGGAGAAGAAATGGGGGTATCAGACAAATTATATGGAAGAACACGACGAGTCCAAATTTATATGAAAATTTCGTAATACTAGTTTTCGATCTGATGCATGAGAAACTGGAGCAAATGAATGAATTGTGAAACTTCTACCTACGATAAAACTTTTTGCTTGTAGGACAACTAATAGGTATTTTATATTGGTGCTTCGTGAATTATATTCTGTCGTGTTATTTATGTAAATGAGGTAGATAGAAATGACCATTTGTGCCAAAACAGTCTCGCTTATTTAGCGTGTGTTACAACTCCTGCCACATTAGTAAGGCCTATTTCGTTTTATCTAGCAGACAGTGACAAAATAGACGTAATGAAATAGGGAAACCACGTCAGTCTTGGGTGCTGTTCGTATTAACAGCTTTTTCAGTATTAGACAACGACATTTTCAATTTTCATGTTGTAAAAAGTTTGACGAATTTAGATGAGGTAACGGAAAGGAAAGCACTCCGTGTAAAGCTGTAGCAAGATTAGAGAGAAAAGTGCTGGGACCTAAGGATTTAAGAAATGTGTACCGTCTTGTTTGTCTCTTGTCTTTACTGGTTTTATGTTTCCTACATTTAATTGTATCTCACACAAAAGAGAAAGTTATTAGCTAATAAGCGATGAAGTGTGCAAATTTCCTGACGAGTTATTTTCTGTCAGTTACAAATAATTCCACCCAGCATTAATTGTGAGTTTTTTTAATGGTGGGGGGAGGATGTCAAACCGGCCGACTTGGAACGGGAAAGTCACCACAGGCCATTTTAATTTCCACTGTCCTGAATATAGACTTGATGGCTTCCATTACAGAATATACGCGTTTGAATTCCACAAAGCGAAATACAGTGGTGTGCGGAAGACCAAATAACATGTCTTACATTTCCTTCAACATATATGTTTTATATATCAAACTGTTCAGTAAGATGTGCCATGCAAAATGAACATATCTTTCGGAAATATCGTAGACCCCGGGCTGCCTATAAGTGAAACTGGAGCTCCAAACCCAACGCTTGTTTGCTTAGTGGCATCAGTACTGCTCCTTGTTAGTTATACACTACTGGCCATTAAAATTGCTACACCACGAAGATGGCGTGCTACAGGCGCGAAATTTAACCGACAGGAAGAAGATGGTGTGATATGCAAATGATTAGCTTTTCAGAGCATTCATACAAGATTGGCGCCGGTGGCGACACCTACAACGTGCTGACATGAGGAACGTTTCCAACCCATTTCTCACACACAAACAGCAGTTGACTGGCGTTGTCTGGTGAAACGTTGTTGTGATGCCTCGTGTAAGGAGGAGAAATGCGTACCATCACGTTTCCGACTTTGATAAAGGTCGGATTGTAGCCTATCGCAATTGCGGTTTATCGTATCGCGACATTGCTGCTCGCGTTGGTCGAGATCCAATGACAGTTAGCAGAATATGGAATCGGTGGGTTCAAGAGGGTAATACGGAAAGCCGTCCTCGATCCCAACGGCCTCGTATCACTACCATTCGAAATGACAGGCATCTTATCCGCATGGCTGTAACGGACCGTGCAGCCACGTCTCGATCCCTCAGTCAACAGATGGGAACGTCTGCAAGACAACAACCATCTGCACGAACAGTTCGACGACGTTTGCAGCAGCATGAACTATCAACTCGGAGACCATGGCTGCGGTTACCCTTGACGCTGCATCACAGACAGGAGGGCCTGCGATGTCGTACTCAACGACGAATCTGAGTGCACGAATTGCAAAACGTTATTTTTTCGGATGAATCCAGGCTCTGTTTACAGCATCATGATGGTCGCATCCGTGTTTGGCGACATCGCGGTGAACGGATATTAGAATCGTGTATTCGTGATCGCCGTACTAGTGTATCACCAGGAGTGATGGTATGGGGTGCCATTGGGGTCTCGGTCACCTCTTGTTCGCAATGACGGCACTTTGAACACTAGACGTTACATTTGAGTTGTGTCACAACTCGTGGCTCTATCCTTCATTTGATCCCTGCGAAACCCTACATTTCAGCAGAATAATGCACGACCGCGTGTTGCAGGTCCTGTACGGGCCTTTCTGGATACAGAAAATGTTCGACTGCTGCCCTTGCCAGTACATTCTCCAGATCTCTCACCAATTGAAAACGTCTGGTCAATGGTGGCCGAGCAACTGGCTCGTCACAATACGCCAGTCACTACCCTTGATGAAGTGTGGTATCGTGTTGAAGCTGCATGGGCAGCTGTACCTGTACACGCCATCCAAGCTCTATTTGACTCAATGCCTAGGCGTAGCAAGGCCGTTATTACGGCCAGATGTGGTTGTTCTGGGTACTGATTTCTCAGGATCCATGCACCCAAATTGCGTGAAAATGTAATCACATGTCAGTTCTATAATATATTTGTCCAATGAATACCCCCGTTCATTATTTGTATTTCTTCTTGGTGTAGCAATTTTAATGGTCAGTAGTATAATTTCAGGTTTCAACTCGTATGCACGGCATTTTTAGTGTTCACGTTTGCAAAAACTTATGTACGTGTTCTCTGCTAGCCCCTTCACGTGTGCATTGAGGAAAGAAGCAAGCCATTCTATCGTATGCTGTGCAAGTCAACAAAGTGAATGATTATTGAAATGCCAAAGAAAAAGAACTGCATAGAGGTGTACCGCCATCCAAAATGGAGTTCCTGTTTTATTAGACTGTCAATGCATTAGTCTTGCACTGGTTCACCCATTTTATCACTCTGAAATCTTACCTGTCGTTGTTGTTGTGGTCTTCAGGCCTGAGACTTGTTTGATGCAGCTCTCCATGCTACTCTATCCTGTGCAACCTTCTTCACCTCCCAGTATCTACTGCAACCTACACTCTACTGAATCTGCTTAGTGTATTCATCCGTTGGTCTCCCTCTACGATTTTTACCCTCCAATACTAAATTGGTGATCCCTTGATGCCTCAGAACATGCCCTCCCAACCGATCCCTTCTTCTAGTCGAGCCACAAACTCCACTTCTCCCCAATCCTATTCAGTATCTGATTAGTTATCGGATTTTCCCCTCTAATCTTCAGCATTCTTCTGTAGCACCACATTTCGAAAGCTTCTATTCTCTTCTTGTCCAAACTATTTATCGTCCATATTTCACTTCCATACATGGCTACACTCCATACAACTGCTTTCAGAATCGACTTCCTGACCCATAAATCTATACTCGATGTTAACAAATTTCTCTTCTTCAAAAAAGCTTTCCTTGCCATTGCCAGTCTACATTTTATATCCTCTCTACTTCGACCGTCATCAGTTGTTTTGCTCCCCAAATAGCAAAACTCCTTTACTACTTTAAGTGTCTCATTTCCTAATATAATTTCCTCAGCATCAACCGACTTAATTCGACTACATTCTATTATCCTTGTTTCGCTTTTGTTGATGTTCATCTTGTATCCTCCTTTCAAGACACTTTCCATTCCGTTCAACTGCTCTTCCAGGTCCTTTGCTGTCTCCATTAGAATTACGATGTCATCGGCAAACCTCAAAGTTTTATTTCTTCTCCATGGATTTTAGTCCCTACTCTGAATTTTTCTTTTGTTTCCTTTACTGCTTGCTCAATATATAGACTGAATAACATCGAGGATAGACTAAAAACCTGTCTTCACTCCCTTCCCAACTGCTGCTTCTCTTTCATGTCCCTTGAGTCTTATAACCGCCATCTGGTTTCTATACAAATTGTAAATAGCCTTTTTCTCCCTGTACTTGATCCCTGCCACCTTCAGAATTTGAAAGAGAGTATTCCAGTCAACATTATCAAAAGCTTTCTCTAAGTCTACAAATGCTTGAAATGTAGGTTTGCATTCCCTTAATCTATCTTCTAAAATAAGTCGTAGGGTCAGTATTGCCTCACATGTTCCAACACTTCTACGGAATCCAAACTGATCTGCCCTGAGTTCGGCTCCTACGAGTTTTTCCACTTGTCTGTAAAGAATTTGTGTTAGTATTTTGCACGTGTGACTTATTAAACTGATCATTCGGTACTTTACACATCTGTCAACACCTGCTTTCTTTGGGATTCGTATAATTATATTATTCTTGAAGTCTGAGGCTCACCAGATGGTAGAGTTTTGTCAGGATTGACTCTCCCAAGGCTTCCAGAATGAGATTTTCACTCTGCAGCAGTGCGCTGATATGAAACTTCCTAGCAGATTAAAACTGTGTGCCCGACCGAGACTCGAACTCGGGACCTTTGCCTTTCGCGGGCAAGTGCTCTCAGGTAGGAGATGAGATAATGGCAGAAGTAAAGCTGTGAGGACTGGGCGTGAGTCGTGCTTCGGTAGCTCAGTTTGTAGAGCACTTGCCCGCGAAAGGCAAAGGTCCCGAGTTCGAGTCTCGGTCGGGCACACAGTTTTAATCTGCCAGGAAGTTTCTCCCAAGGCTGTCAGTAGTTCTAATGGAATGTTGTCTACTCCAGGGGCCTTGTTTCGACTTAGGTTTTTCAGTGCTCTCTCAAACTCTTCACACAGCATCATATCCTCCATTTCATCTTCATCTACATCCTCTTCCATTTCCATAATATTGTCCTCAAGGACATCGCCTTTGTATAGACCCTCTATATACTCCTTCCACCTTTCTGCTTTCCCTTCTTTTCTTAGAACTGGGTTTCCATCTGAGCTTTTGGTATTTATACAAGTGGCTCTCTTTTCTCCAAAGGTCTCTTTAATTTTCCTGTAGGCAGTATCTATCTTACCCCTAGTGAGATAATCCTCTACATCCTTACATTTGTCCTCTAGCCTTCCCTGGTTAGCAATTTTGCACTTCCTGTCGACCTCATTTTTGAGATGTTTGTATTCCTTTTTGCCTGCTTCATTTACTGCATTTTTGTATTTTCTCCATTCGTCAATTAAATTCAATATCTCTTCTGTTACCAAAGGATTTCTATTAACCCTGCTGCCTTCACTACTTCATCCCTCAAAGCTACTCATTCTTCTTCTATTGTATTTCTTTCCGCCATTCCTGTCTATTGTTCCCGAATGTCCTCCCTCACACTCTGTACAACCTTCGGTCTAGTCAGTTTATCCAGGTCCCATCTCCATAAATTCCCCCCTTTTTGCAGTTTCTTCAGTTTTAATCTAAAGTTCATAACCAATAAATTGTGGTCAGAGTCCACATCTGCCCCTTCTTCCATGTATACAACGTCCTTTCATGATTCTTGAACCAAGTGTTAGCTATGATTAAGTTGTGCTCTGTGCAAAATTCCACCAGTCAGCTTTCTCTTTCATTTCTTACCCCTATTCCATATTCACCTACTATGTTTCCTTCTCTTCCTTTTCCTACTATCGAATTCCAGTCACACATGACTATTAAATTTTCGTCTCCCTTCACTTCCTGAATAATTTCTTTTGTCTCACCATACATTTCTTCAATTTCTTCATCATCTGCTGAGCTAATTGGCATACAAACTTGTACTACTGTAGTAGGCGTGGGCATCGTGTCTATCTTGGCCACAATAATGCGTTCAAAATGCTGTTTGTAGTAGCTTACCCGCACTCCTATTTTTTTTATTCATTGTTAAACCTACTCCTGCATTACCCCTATTTGATTTTGTATTTATAACTCTGTATTCACCTGACCATAAGTCTTGTTCCTCCTGCCACCGAACATCACTGATACCCACTGATCTAACTTTAACTTATTGAAACGTCCCCTTAGAAAAATTATACATGACTGTGCTTAAATGGACACACAATAATTTTAGCACAACATAATCTAACTTTCAAAAATCACTATAAAGAATGGCCCTGACTAACATTAACCTATACATTTCACAAATCACTTCCCTCACAAAAATCTTGGTCACTCCAACTGCTGCAATACAGCGAGCACCTCTACTGCCAGCTAAATAAAAGATTCAAACTACGGAAGGCACTAACTACTGATAGGCATAGTTAGCGAATGAAAGATTTTAATAGAGAACAAACAATGTATTTACCTTAGTAGTCATAATATATATAGTACTTCATGACATCCAGTCTTACAAATTACAAAACTCCGCCATCTCTCTCCCCACGTCCACCACTACTGGCAGCTCACCTCCAACTGCGCAACGCTACGTGCTGTTAACATCCAGCTGCCCAACACTACAATGGCGAGTATTACAACAATGCCAACCAACCACTGACTGCACACAGCACAACCAGTGATTTTTCATACAGAGCGCTATGTGGCGTTACCAATAAAAAAATCTAGACAGCCTATTTACATAGCCCCCCTGCTCCCCACAAAAAATTTTAAAAATTGTTTTGGGCAATGGCCAATAATGATTTGATAAAATTTTTCATAATTACAATAACAAAGACATCAAATGCACACACTTATTGATACAATGTTGGTAAAAAGCTAAAATTTTCTCACAGTCCATAAAGACAGCACTGATCATTCATCACAGTAAAATTGCAGTGTTTTTCTCAAAGTCTGAGCAATAAAAGAAATTGCACTTGGAAGTAGTGGATTTCCATGCAGTCTTGAAGAAGTAGTGTTGTCCTTCCAACCAAAGACAGTGCTGACTCTTGACATGCAGACAGGTAATGGGCCACAGCAGGGTCAGTCGACGTTGAAGACTATCGGTAGGTAGGTCATCACAGAGCAGACCCACTGTGGTCCTGGTAGAGATTACTGTTGGTGGGCCACCAGAGGTGCAGACCCATTGCAGTCCTTGTAGAAATAGTGGCATTGTGGATCATCAAAGGTGCTGACCCACTGCAGTCCTTGTAGAAATAATGGTACTGGTGGGTCATCAAAGGAGCACATTCAGTGTAGTCCTTGTAGAGACGGCCAGCAGCCATCTGTTGCAACTATGCAGGTGTACAAGCACCATTGAAGAGTCTTGCAGAGAATACAGCAAGTCCATAAACCACCACTTGTCCACTCACAAAGAATTTGTTTGAAATGTCCTTAGAACCAGCAATTCTGTTATCCAGTCCCTTGCTGAATTATTAACACAAGTCCAAACACTATCAGTCCCTGCTTCTCACATATTGTCCATATACTATGGCCAACAGAAACGTGTGCAGTGAAATGTAACTTACAAGTTGCTTAATTTGATGAACTGGTGTCAATTACAATTTTATAACATAAGAATACAATAACAAAGGTACAAAATACATCATTAAAAACATAATAATACAGATAACATTTGTAGTAAAACAGGCTTTACAAAAGAATAGAAATAAACATGCATATCAGTGTTACCAAAATTATGACATAAGTACATACATAAAGATCAGAATAACTTTTGAAACATAAACTTCACACACGAGCAACAAAACAGAACAGATAAATAATGTCTAAACATGTTTACAAAGTAAATAACATATTATCAGAAAGATTCTACAACGTAACACAAAGACAGGAAAAAAAAATTCACATAGCATAATAACACAAAATATGGGACAGGGTTTGTTTTCAGTGTGACATTAGATACTGCAGTCCAACCAAAAACTTCCTTCTGTAGATCTTTCGTTGTATCTCAACATTTGTTTCCACCAAAAATATCCTGTCCAAGCATGCTTTCTGTATTTTGTTCACATCCTCTTTTAAAAATAGTTTTTCTCCACTGTACACTACTTTTTTGGCCAAATCATTTTCTTATAACTTCTCAATGCATTTCTTCCAATTCCTCATAGTTAGTTTCTTATATAGTCTACCCCCTCTTAAGCTAACTTAAACCTACTGAGCTCAGATGCTAAACTAAGGGACGAGGCAATGCAACAGCACAAAACAATTAATACAAACAGCAATGAAAAAAATTGAAGTTGTCAAAGCAGGCAGCAATATTACAACTAATATAAGGCAATCAAAAAAATGGAAGTTGTCAAAGCAAGCAGCAATATTACGACTAATATAAGGCAATGAGCAGCAAACAAGAAAAATAAGTCAGTCGTAAAACTAGCTTAACAGAGTAATACAAAGTGAAATTTAGTAGCACTATGCCTGGCAAACAGCAGCGCAACAAATGCAATAACTTATATCTAAACATGACAAAGCTCAAGCAGAAAAATATTACAGTAAAGACAACAATGCAGATAAGGGAAATGTATATTCACATCTTAATGTCTATGTCATTAAAGTGGTGCACCACAAAAGCTAATTCTACAAAAAATTACCAAGTAGTTGAAAAGAAAATTAAGTATGCACTGACTGTTATTAATCCCTTCTTATTGTTCTTTCTTTTCGAAGTGCTCCTTTTTCGAAGAACGTGGATCATAAAATGATTATTTAATAGACCTGTTGACAGAAAGTGTTCACATTAGCAAATGCATTTAACTTTATTTTATAAAACCAATGCTGCAACACAGCTGGAAACGAGATATCAAATGAAATAAGCAACTATGAAAGGCAAAGCATAAAAATATCATTCAATAGTCATGTGACATTTCATAAGTTAGTACAAATTCTCTCAACTCTCGTAGAAAACGCTTGTCATTATCAGGTGTGTAGATGTAAATAAGTATCTTTTCCAAGTAATGAGCGTGTCGTTTTTGCGATGCTTTCTACAAAGGAATGTAAATAGCGAGGATAATGGCCTCTTTCTTTTCCTTGTGCCTCTGAAAGGCACACACTAATGGCTTGTTTCCAGGTGGCTGTCGCGTAGCTGGGTGCCCACGAAGCATTATGTGCACGTGGTCACTTAACTTTCTTACCGAAATATTCACGACACCAGTTTCCGCTACAGTGGCAGTCTCATATAAACATTTCACAGGTCAAGAATTTGCGTTATTGATCTGTAGAAACAAAATCCTATTGATATAACAGTGTCCAAAAAATTTTCGTCGTCATTGTAATACATTCACGCATTTACATACATTTCATAACTCTTAAAGTACGATTCTAGGTTTACAACAACCTTTTTCACAAACCAGAGTCCCTAACCACTACTCATTATTCCTTGCTTTATTACACATATACATATTCGTAGACACTTCTTCAATATTTCATCATAATAAATACGTAGCATAATCAAATTCCTCATATAGCATCAGCTTATTGATTATAAACATACCGCAACAGCGTAATACACATCGTCATCATAACATCATAAAACCTCAGCCAAATCTCAAAATCGTCGTAGCTTCCTCCAATAATTTCAAAACCTAAAAAAAATTCTCTGCTCTTGTCAAAAGTGTCATCTGCTTCAAACGTACTTTAAAAATCATGATCCCATACCAAATACATCATTCAAAGCTCTCATAGTATCACAATGGTTCCGAAAAAATATGAACAGTTCACAAAGTAGAGACAAAATACAGTTTCATAAGTGTCAAGTTATCCAACTGTGTAATTGTGTAAACATGTGTCACTGATGTAGTAAAAAAAAAAATGTTTGTCTCTCATTTAAATTATCAGATATCTGTGTAATTTGTGTGTTAGAGAAATATGGTACCGATGTGTAAAGCTGTATAAGCAAATACCATATTAGCTAGGGCTCCTTGTGCTTGCCAAACACATGGTACACAAAGTAAGCAGGTAGCCCCCAGAGGATTAATGTAATTATATCCTCAGGTGTTACAGATTACAGCAACGGAATGAAATGTATCACGGAAAACTTTCTTTGTAATTCAAATATGTTGAAAAATTAATGGTTTAAGTACAAACTTAATCACTCAAATGCGTGTCCTTTAGCGCTAAATGTGCGTCTTGCTGTACGACAATCTCTGTGGAAGTGTCGTAGTTATTGTCCTCCGAAAGCTAAGTTCTGCAGAAGTCAATGTAGTTACCTCATGATAAACGAAAGTGAAATGCTTTGCGTATAGATATCTTAGTTATTACGCTTATTGCCGTGATGAAGTAAGTACTGTACTGTACGTATTGTTGTGCTACAGAAAAGGCTGTCTCATTGTAGCTATACCACAAACGTTACCACTAAAACATGATTTACTTTCCAGAATAATACAGAAAAACTGTGCAGATATAAAACAGATACAGTGCAAAAGCAACATTGTAAATTGTCACTCATTAGTAGCGTCGTGATAAAATCGTGTAGGTGTCACATAAACTAACCACTGAGTCAACTGGTATCTCACAGAAAGTACTTTAAATCCAGAATGTATTTTCAAGTAAACCAAAATGTTGCATTAAAATCTCATTAGCAGTACTGGTAAATGTTCTAAGTATGTCACAGCCTTATAGTCGTTACGTAATCGTGCACCTAACAAGCAAGAATGTACACGCACAATAACACTGTGACGTCTGTTCACTATAACAATGCATTCGTAATTTCTGTTTAAATAAGTTATCTTGGTTCTTGACTGGATATTTAACTTAAAACATGATTGCATGTTAACAGATTCTAAGTCTGACAAATTGTACTAGTAGCGTGAAGTGAAAAATTTTATGGCAAAGACAAAGTTAAAAAGCAGATTATCTTTCAATAAACGGTTTTACATGTGAAATGTGGTGTAAACCTTTACTCTTCCTAGTACGCAGAGTTTCAACTTCAACGCAATTATCATGTGGTATACGTCGGATTCTGTAAGGTCCATAGTAAACTAGAAAGAATTTGTGACTCAAGTGTTTCTTCTTTTGTGACAATGAATGAGCTTTAATGAGAACTTTCTGACCAATACATAATTTCTTTGCATTTGCTTTACCGTGTAATTTTCTCCTTTTGTCTGCAGCAGAATTTATATTTTTAATAGCCAAATCAATTATGTCTTTGTGTCGAAGTTTACGTGTATTCGGAAACGGTACAAGCTCTCTGATTCTGTTCGGTGGTTCTTTATTCTTCAGTACAAGAACAGGTGGTAAAGCAGTGGAGTCATGAGGCATTTCATTCAGCACGTTTTGAAATAAGTGTAAATATCTGTCCCAATGCTGATGCTTTCTGTGACAAAGTCTGCAAAGCTTATTGATTTCTTTCATAATCCGTTCAGACGGGTTACAATGTGGTGAGTACAACGAAATAAAAACAGATTTGATTTTATGGTTACGAAGCATGCGTGACCAAACAGCAGATCTGAATTGCGGTCCGTTATTTGAAATGACTTTACTAACATGTCCAACTTCACGTAAGAAATTTTCAACAAAGGCGTTGGATACAGACCATCCAGTGGCTTTACGTAACGGAGTGAAAAAAACAAATTTTGAAGTAAATTCAACAGCGACCAGAACCTACGAAAATCCATTAGATGTTCTGACAAGCGGTACCAAGAGATCAACAGCAGCGAATTCTTTTAATTTAGAAGGAATGATAGGAAACAATGGAGCACGATGCGAGGCAGTAGATGGTTTCGCCTTTTGACAAAGTTTACAAATAGACCAGACTCTTCGAATTCTCTTTTCCATAACTAGTCGTTCGAAGAATATGATAACACTTTCGTGGACCAAAATAAGCATAGCTGAAATGAATGTACCAATGAGCTTATTAACGAAATCGTTTGGAATGCAAAGTACCCATAGCTTGTCATCAACAGTGCAGCGTTTGAACAGTATGTTGTTCCTAACCAGATAATAATTCCGAATCTGTGTTTTTGTCTTTTCATGCCATTTACTTTTGATGTCTTTCCAAATCGGATCTTTCATCTTGTTCATGAGCAATGTCCTTTAAAGATGTGGTGATGAAGTTTTCCAAGGCGACTTTCTGAATGTAAAGAATACTGAAATTTTTATCGAGGTTGCTTTCTGTGATACTTTTCTCGAGCCCAGCCGGTGCGCGTGACAGTGCGTCCGCAACAATGTTCTCCTTGCCGGGAATGTTGACTATTGTGAAGTGGAATTCTTGCATAAACAATGCCCAACGTTTTAACCTGTCATGATTTAATTTTGAAGACATAAGAAATTGTAATGCACGATGATCACAGTATACTTTTACGTGATTATCATAAAGAAAGAAACGGAATTTGTTAAATGCCCAAATTAAATGCCCTAATTCAGTAACGGAATAATTTTTTGCAGATTTTGTTAGCACTCGGCTAGCAAAAGCAATGGTTTTCTGAACAGTAATGTCATTTTCTGTGGCTTCTTGAAATAAATGGGCACCAAGACCGACTTTAGAAGAATCCGTGCTAAGGTAAAAATCTTGTGAGAGATCTGGATGAGCTAGTATTGGCGCGTTAAGTAGCGATTCTTTCAAAGAATTGAATTCCAACTGTGCTTGTTCGTCCCAGTTCCAAATAGTATTTTTTCCAGTGAGAGAACAAAGTTTTGGTGTAACTAGAATTTGCATATTCAGAAAACGACGGTAAAAATTTACGAGACCTAGAAAACGGGGGACTTGTTTTTTTGTGGATGGAACTGGAACGCCTCTGATTGCTTCTAACTTTTCAGGATCCGGCTGAATGCCTTCAGAAGAAATAATATGTCCCAAAAACTTCACTTTTGTCCTACCGAATTCAGACTTTTCCAAGTTAACTGTAATTCCAGTTTCTGCAAAAATACGTAACACGCTGTTGAGGATACGATTATGTTGTTCCCATGAGGCTTCTGCTATCAGAATATCGTCGACACATAAGGTGATGTGACGTTTTAAGAACTCAGGTAATATGGAATTTAGCCCGCGAATGAATGCTGCCGAAGAAATGTTCAAGCCAAAAGGAAGTTTCCGAAACTGATATCAAACGCCAAAACAAAGGAAAGCTGTGAATATTCTACATTCTGGATGAAGTTCGATCTGATAAAAGCTGGATCTGAGATCAATGGAAGACAATACTTTCACACCATTAAAATTTTGAAGAAGTTCTTCCAACGTTTGCGGCCTGTCTGTTTCAGGAATAATGATAGTATTGATTTGTCTCGAATGTAAGACAAGCCTGATCGACCCATTTTTCTTCTCAACAACATGTAATGGATTGTTGTATGAACTTACTGCAGGCTCAATAATGCCCTCGTCAAGCATAGATTGTATTTCTGTTCTAACACGTTCCCTATAATGTGCTGGAATTACCTATGGTCTAACACAAAATTTAGTATGCTCACGAACACGAAATTGGTACTGAAATCCCTTGATTGTTCCTGTTTTGTGGGTAAAAACTGTGGAATGTGCTTGTCAAATCTCAAAAAGGTCCTGCCTATCAGTGTCATTACAATTATCAATTTTTTTAATTTTATTCTGAATTAACTCATTGGTTTCAAATATGCCGTCGATATCATCCCTGTCAGTACTTGCAGAGTGATTGTTAGTGTCTAGTTCCGTAGAAAATTCCGAACTGTTGTCTAACAGAAGGTAAAGCCGATTAATTTCCTCGTCATGGTTTGAGAGCCAATCTTCAAATCTCAAAGCTATTGACTTACCTTCTTTCTCTAAACTTATTTCGGCATCGTGAAAGTTTAAGATTGCTTTGTATTCATTCAAGAAGTCTACTCCCAGTAGAATTTCAGTCGACAATAATGGAACAACAAGAAAGTTCATAGAGAAGCCGTGGCTTTGACAAAAGAATTCTAAGTTGGTCTGTTGACGTACATCTACACTTTTTCCAATGACTGCACCTTGTAATTTAATCTTGCGTAACGGAAGCGTGGGGCAATCGTTCGATTTGTTGCATTTGCTAAAAGCTGTTTCACTAATTACTGAAATGGGACTGCCTGAGTCAAGTACTGCCGTAAATTTTACGTCATTTACAGTAATGTGAATCACAGTATAAGCAATGTTGTTATGTTTTACGTCGTGTTCCTGGAGTAATATGTCCCTAATGTCTTCCATTTTTACGTAATTACTAGCTACGGCAGCTGCGTCGTCAGTTTCATGCGTACGTTTTGTGGCTGCCAGCGGTATGAGTCATTGCCTATTGTGTCTTTGTTATTGGGATTTGGAGACCTAACTTCTACAAATTCACCTTGTCGAGAGGGCCCTGCTCTGTTTGAATCCCGCCAGTTCTGCTGCAATTCAGGTCTGTCGTTACGATCATATCGTCTGTCGTCATGTCGGTAGATTCCACAGTTTCTTTCTTGTCTGTCACGTGGTGGAGAATTTCTCCCTGAATCGTAACTGCGCGCTGGACCGTTGCGTCTTAACTTATTCTGTCTAGCTTGATAATAATTATTTTGGTTTCCATATTCTCTGTTTCTCTGATTGTCTCTGTGATAGTCATTACCGCGGAGAGGTGATCCTTCCCTGTAATTATTACTACTCTGCCAACGGCTGTCATACGGTTGGTGTCTGTTTTGGTCACGATTTACGTTGTACAAATAGCCTTGTCGTGTATTATTTCTGTCATCGCGGAATTGTGACAGGTGTGACCTGTAATTGTTGTGCTCCTGTTTTCGCGTTCCGCGATTGTCAGTGTCAATTTCCAATTCTTGTAACAGTCTCTGAAAAGCTTCAATGTCCTCTTTGCAACGTCCTGCCAAAATAATATGTCGTAAATGTTCAGGCAATTTGTTTAAGCAAATGCGGATGAGTTCTGAGGGGCTGTATGGGTTTGAAAGATATTGTTTCGTATGTAACATGTCTTCAAAATATTTCACAAGACTGGAAAATTCAGATTGTTCGAAATGTTTCATCACAATGATGCTATGTTTTACTTGATCTTGTGTAGCTTGAGACCAATATGCTGAGAGTAAGGCATGATAAAATTCTCCTTCACTGTGACAATCGTGAATGACCGATCGCATTCTTACAGCTGATTCATTCTCCAAGTAGCCACACATAAATTCTAATCTGTGCTCTAATGACCAGTTGGGAGGAAAACAATGAGAGAATTGATGGAGCCACGCTTGTGGATGAATGTCGTTGCCAGAATTCTTAAATGTTTTGAATTTACGTGCAGTAATGAACAGCTTATAGTCAAAATCATCGTGTCGGCGAGTAGCATATCGGTCATTGTTACGTCGTGTCGGCGGTTCCATCTCAAAATTCGGTGCACCTTGCCAATTTCTTTCATGATTTCCGAAATGCCCTGTGTTATTATTTTGTGGCTTTTCCGTATTTCTAAGTTCCTCTTCCCGTGTTGTAGCGCGAGTGTCCTCTGAAATATGTAATTTTTGTATTACCTGCGTCAACTGATCTTGTACTTCCCGGATTTCTCTTTTGTATTGCGTATTAATTTGATTCTGATTTTGTTTGAATTTCTTAATTTGTTCATACTCTTCTGTGTCAATGATGGCTACAGGTCTTGTGTCATTCAGATCATCATCTACCTTTGCAGATAAATTACTGAACAAATCCGAAAGTTCGGCTACTTTCTCCGATAGTGAACACATTTCCTCAGTGTGTTTTTCTGAACCAAGTTTCAGAGTGTCCATTTGTGTTGAAATCGAATCTACTGTGTCCTTTAAGTTTTCCTGAGTTCTTGCAAGTTGCGTAACCGAATCGTTGGATGCAACTGAGACTATTTTAGCTTGCAAGGTGTCGTGATTTTCACGAACAATAGTTTGCAGTTCTTTTATGGCTGCTTCGTGATTCTGTAATGTATTTTCATGCCGCGAAAAAATAGGTTGAAAATGCTCACAAATTTGTGTTTTTACGTCATTACAGATTTTTTGACATTTCGATTCAATGTTATGTAACTCAGTAGTTCACGTATTTGTTCAAGTGTGGTGTCTAACATCCGAAGATTTTGTTCCATTGTGTCTAACTTTTGAACCTTTTGCTGTGTTTGTCTCTGATTTTATTCCATTTGTTGCATTAATTGCAATAATAATGTATTAGTGTCGGGAATCTGTTCCTCTATGCTTTTCGGCAGTGCATTTGCACCGGCAACATTCCCATTCTGACAAGCAGAAAATGTGTCTTGACTTATTTGAGAAAACGGTGAGAACGCAAAACCTGAATGTACAGTATTTGCAAGATTGTGTCTTATCATTTCGGATTCCTGACGCGAGCTGTTGCCGACCGATCGATCGATAATGCTTCCCTGTTCACTAATTGTTTCACTGCCTACACCATTATTTGCAGCCCGCTCCATTTCCCTATGCACTATTACCAAATTACTACTTTGAACATTAGTTAATTCATTACATGGTGGCGCTAACACACTGCTTTCCTCTTCACTGTCATTTCTCATTGTACTTTTGAGCCTAGTATTACGTTTTTCACACGCCATTATTGTCACAATATTCCATACGACAACACAGAAAAACACAATTTGAAGAGCAAAAATAAGAGAACACATTAACATAGCAAATAATATCTAGTTAATTGCAGGCGCAACTGCGAAATACTTGGTGCAACTCTACATGCATGCCACAACTTTTTACTGTACAACAATGAAAGACTACAACTACAAAGGACATTCTCTCTACAATCACGCGCTAGCAATAAACAAAATCTACACTAATTACACAAACTACAAGGAGAAAATCAGAAGATTCCACTGAGGTATCCTCGGCTAAGGGTCGACATATGAAACGTCCCCTTAGAAAAATTATACATGACTGTGCTTAAACTGACACACAATAATTTTAGCACAACACAATCTGACTTTCAAAAATCCCTACAAAGAATGGCCCTGACTAACATTAACCTATACATTTCACAAATCACTTACCTCACAAAAATCTTGGTTACTCCAATTACTGCAATACAGGGAGCACCACTACTGCCAGCTAAATAAAATATTCAAACTACGGAAGGCACTAACTACTGATAGGCATAGTTAGCGAATGAAAGATTTTAATAGAGAACAAACAATGTATTTACCTTAGTAGTCATAATATATATAGTACTTCATGACATCCAGTCTTACAAATTACAAAACTCCGCCATCTCTCTCCCCACGTCCACCACTACTGGCGGCTCACCTTCAACTGCGCAACGCTACGTGCTGTTAACATCCAGCCGCCCAACACTACAATGGCGAGTATTACAACAATGCCAACCAGCCACTGACTGCAGACAGCACAGCCAGTGATTTTTCATACAGAGCGCTATGTGGCGTTACCAATAAAAAAATCTAAACAGCCTACTTACACTATCCATTTCTCTTTTTAAATTTTCATACCTACCTGCCCGATTAAGGGATCTGATATTCCACGCTCCGATCCTTAGAATGCCAGTTTTCTTTCTCCTGGTAACAATATCCTCCTGAGTAGTCCCTGCCCAGAGGTCCGAATGGTGGACTATTTTACCTCCGGTATACTTTACCCAAGAGGACGCCATCATCATTTAACCATACAGTAAAGCTGCATGCCCTCGGGAAAAATTACGGCTGTAGTTCCCCTTGCTTTGAGTCGTTCACAGTACCATCACAGCGAGGCCGTTTTGGTTAGTGTTACAAGGCCAGATAAGTCAATCATCCAGACTGTTGCCCCTGCAACTACTGAAAAGGCTGCTGCCCCTCTTCAGAAACCATATGTTTGTCTGGCCTCTCAACAGATACCCCTCCATTGTGGCTGCACCAATGGTATAGCTGTCTGTATCACTGAGACACGCAAGCCTCCCCACTAACGGCAAGGTCCATGATTTATGGGGCGGGGGGGGGGGGGGGGGGCGGTGTTCTGGGATTACAACTCGATTCTGTAGTATGCCCTTTCCAACTCAATTTATTATTATGGGATTACAACTCGATAATAAATTTAGTTGGGAAGGGCGTACTACAGAATTGCTGAAGCGGCTAAACCCGCTTGTATTTACAATGTGAATGACGTCAAATGTAGAAAGCATAAATATTAAACAACTTTGTATAATTTCATTCAATTATGCCATATGGGATCATATTTTGGGGTAACCTGTCAAACCAAGCAAAAGTTTTCAGAGAGCAAAGTGTATAATTATCTTAACAGGCACTGTTAGACAATTTTATATAAAAATGTCTGTTACATTTCAGTTCCGACATCACCTGGTAACACCAGTCAAGATTAGGTATTTTGTGTATGATTGCATAACTATATTTCATTCTGGTAGTGTATTAATGCTGTAAATATTAGCCAGTTCCAGGTTACTTTAAGTATTCACATGTCTTGACAATTTCTGACAAATTATTATAATCACGCGTTCTATGTTTTTTTTTTTATGTTATACTTTCTGAAATGTTCCACAGCCACAAGAATCATCTCATTTTTGGGTCCACAGAATGAAAACTCAATCTAATCTACTTGAATAGCTCACTTTGCGCATAGCACAGTTGTGACATGAGGCATTACACTTGTTCAGCCTATGAATAGAAACATGAGACACAGACATAAGAACAGCATTGGTTGGCTTACCTATAAAGCCTTGTGGTATATCTTCTCATTCCTTCTCATACTCATCCCTTGCACTCACATTATAAGCTTGGAATGAACCTTTTCTGTGCACTGTCTACTTCATCACTCAAAAGCGGACAAGTTGGACTTGTATATATTTAGGCAATTGCTTTAGGTTTCTTAATTTCCAAACATCATAATAACTATGGCCACTAAACGCAAGCTATGATGTGAGATTGTAAGGTGCAGAGGAATTGAAGCTTTCAACCAAATAGTTTATTTATGATTGTGTGATCAAGATTATGAATCATTTTTCTTTCCAATATTTTTCAGCAGAAACAATAATTTTTACCAAAGACTAACTTTAGCAACACATACACTTCTGCATTATTTGCATAAAAATATTTGTATAGAGAGCAATGCAAAAATCGCTGCACGTTTGACAGTGTTTCCCTTCCCCTCCTGCCTACCTCACATGGAGCCCTCCTAACCCCTGCAGACACGCCCATGTCACCTGGAAACGCTTGTTCCTGCAGGACAGGCTATACAGTAACCAGTTGGAGCCTAAGAAGCAGTTGTGATTGGCTGGCACCTGGCCCCTACCATTCAACTCGCTGAAACGTTAATCACAGAGTAATTTTAATCAGCTTAAGATAAATATAATTCTAAATCTCAGAATAATCTTTCTTCTCAACTTTACTAAAACGCTCAACTATACATGCTTGTTCATTTATACATCAAGCTAGTACAGCATTTTCCTATTAATCAAATGAGCCCCTTTCTTTATATATATATATAAATTTCTTACCAATCAAATAATGGAAAATCTTATACCCTCTAGGGGTGTGGGACTATATCACTGAGTAATGAAGGCACATAGAACTTCTAAGGTTTTTTAATCACACAAACACAGTAAATTTTAACATTTATTTTCAACTACGATACATTAATACAGGCGAAGTGTTTCAATTGAGTATGCTTTGTTACTACACTGTCGCTTTTTCAATGGTTTTCCTGCTTTCAGCCTATGGAGAATTGCTGCTGATGTCTCAAGATCCTTCATGCAGCTCAACTGTAACAAAATACATATAGAGAGCTTAGTTTGTAATAAAATGATTTCTTGAATCAGTTACAGTTAACAGCTATTTGCTTCAACTAAAATACGTGATACTGACAATGATCAATAATAATAATAATAAACAGCAACATTATGGGAGACAACTGGTTCAACAATTCTTTTACTGGAAGGTGAGGCAGGTACAAAACACAACAGCTAAAGTACAGAAGCTCAGATGGTGGAAAGGAGGATAAGGCAGTTCCAACTACTAAAAAGAGATATTAGGGGGACCAAAATGTAATGTCTTTTTTTTTCTGCATAAAATTCGAACACATAAAGTGCTAACAAGTCTTTATTTTTAATCAGTTATTTAATCACTCTCATTATGAATAACCTTTTGCCATCTAGTATGCAAATTTTCAATTCCAGATCAATAAAAATCCATTAGTTTTTGAGAAAAGTATCTGAAGATAACATTTTGGGCATCAATCACGTTTCACATTTTTTGTCACTTATAAAATGTTGTTGCTAATGGAATAAATGAAAACCCAATGGCGCAAAACTGGGCAAATGTGGTAGGCGAGGCAAAACTTCCCAACCCAGTTCATTAATTTTTTCCAGGACTTGTTCTGCACAGTGAGCTCTTGCATTATTAAGCTGCAAAATAATGCCTTTTCTGTTGACAACTGATGGGTACTTTAATTAAAGACTGATTTACTCAATCCAGTTGTTCACAGTAAAGGTCTGCATCACCGTTTGTCCAGGTTTCAGCACCTCAAGATGAACCATCACGTGAATAATCCACCAAACGCACAAAAGTGCCTTTTGAGGTGTAAACTCTGTTTAGCTGCACTTTGTGGTGGTTCATTCACTTACTGCCACTGCCTTTTGCATTTTATATGATCACAGAAGACACATTTTTCATCACCAGTGATCAAGCAATGAGAAAAAAATGCTTATGTGATCTTCCACTGGAGCAATATGTTGCACATGGTGCATCAGCTAGTTTTGGTTGTCTTTACCAATCTGCTGCAAATGTTCTTGGATGGTCAACCAAGGCTGCCTCCACTTCTGCTCATAACATGTTACTGTTTAATGCTGTTGACCTTTCTGGTCGATACAAGCCTGAAAGATCAACATTACCAGACTCTAACTTCAAAAAATCACCTCAAATGCACTTGGATAAACATCATAAATGTTTTTGTTTGCCTGTTGTTTACTACTCTTATGAAACTAAAAAACATACAATGCTACATATGTACCTCTTCTGGTGTTTGGCTGACCATTTCACCATCAATTGCAAAAAAATTTAAGACTCAATTATTTATACATAAAAAGTCACTAACTTTATAATGTCTTTGGCATGACTTTGAGGCACACAATGAGCAGATAAATGAGAATCAAATATTGACAAGTGCACAAACAATATTACTTTCTGGTCCACCTAACACAAGATGCACAGAGTACTAGTAAAAAATTCTTGGGAACTGATGGATAAATAACACAAGTTTAAATCTGGAAAAATCTACAGTGCAAATAGAAATGGTTAGTGTAAGCACATGTAAAAAAAAAAATTATAAAAAGGCTAAAACAGAGACAAAAAGGTAATAAAAAAGAAGAAGAAACCAAACAGTGAAATAGGAATTGACAAGATGGGAAGGAAAAAGACGATGGCAAGTTACTAGTTTAGCATCCTCAGACAATAAACTCCAGGATGGAATATCAACAATATAAGGAAAAGATAGATTGCTGTTTACTGTAAAGATGAGATGCTGAGCTGCAGACAGGCACAATAAAAAGACATTTACACATCATCTTTCAGCCAAACTCTTCTTCAGAAAAGGAAAAACGCACACACATTCATTCACACAAGCAACCACAACTCATGAACACATGACCACCATCTTCCGCAGCTCAGACTGGAACAGTACAGTCAAATAGAACAGAAGCAGCAATCTGGAGAGAGTGGAGAAGGGATAGCATGGTACGGGTGGTGGTGGAGGAGGGGGGGGATGCCATCTGGTGGAATATGCAAGAATTAGAGTGCCAACAGGTGCAGTGTCGGGAGACTGTGAAGTGGGAAGAATGGAGACCAAAAATGGGGGGGGGGGGGGGGGGGTAAGGGGTGAGATGGGTCAGTGCGTTGGCAGAGTGCAGCTCACAAAAAGGGTGAGGGGATGAGAACAGAGAGAAGTTGATAAGACAGAGGTGTGGAAACTGTTGGGTGGAATGTGTGGAGACGATAGGTTACTGTACATTGAAGCACTGAAGCCAGGACAGTGGAGAACACAAATTATCCTATACTCAGCCTAAAGTAACCTACTGTCCCTACACACTCCACCCAACAGTTTCTACCCCCTTCTGGCCTATCACCTTGCTCACTCTCCGACAATGCACCCCCTCCCCTCCCCAATCTCCTACCCCCCCCCCCCCCCACTCCTGTCCTTTCTCGCACCCCATTCCTTTTTCCCCTCCACACCTACCTGTCCCACAGCCTCCCAACATTGCTCTTGTTAGCAGTCCAGTCCTTCCTATCCCTTCCCCTTCCACTTCCATGGCCCCTCCAGATTGCTGCTTCCATTCCACATGACAACTACATTCTGGTCTGAGATGGCAGTCACTTGTGTGTGTGTGTGTGTGTGTGTGTGTGTGAGCGCGCGCACGCTGTAACATTACAGGACATATTGGGACATATTGAAGTATTCGATACTGTAGACTTTTAGGGGATGTCGATACAGATATGCAAAATGTAAAGGGAAACTTTAGTGATGTTTCAATATTGTACTGTGTCAATATTAGGACATTTTGCACAGAAAGAACAAAAATAGAATTAATGTAAATATATATTAGTGTTAGTAACCTATTTTTATTCAATTTTGTAATTATATTTCATTTTGTAAAAGAAAGACTCACTGTTTGCTGTAGCTATAATTAATTGTATAAATTATCAGTTTTGAGCTAAATTATTTCGTATAATATGGACAAGATACTTTTAAAAACTCACCAGCTAAAGAGAAAGTCTGTAAATGAACGTTTAATGCACACTTCTGGAACTTTCTATGGAGAAATTCTATATTATGATCGCAAAAATACGAAAACTTGTGAAAACTGTTTCATAACCTAATTTCGAAAGACTATTTGTATCAACAAAAATTTGCTAAAAAGATTTATTTACGTTTTGAAACACGATTTAAATCATTTTACATATAAATAGTTGTTCTAAATCACTCAAGAAATATCCAGAATCAAATGTCAAGATATTTCTGGAAACATCGGTACAAATCTGGTGAAGGTTATCCAGAAGCTGGTAGAAAAATGTTATAAAATCTATTTGGAAATTATGCTTGTAAGAATTTATATGTACTGATCCTTTTACTTACTTTAATCTGTACTAAAATTCTGTAATGTCTAATTTAGTTTTAAGTCGTGAATTGCTATTGTATTGTAAACAAAACGTTGTCAAAGACTCTCATTGTTTGGAAAGATATTAATACCCCTAGGAGTTGTCAGTGGCCAGTTCGGATATGCAGTGCGGTTAGCTCTGAGAGTCAGTTGTGGAGTCTGTGAAGTCTATCAATTCTGTTTGTAAATAAACGTCTGTAATGAAGAATTACTTGTTGTCGTCAATATGAACTCAAGACCTTTTGCACGAAGCAGACACCTCCTAATGCAACGTTTTAATTTGGTTGAGGAAGCTGGGATCGCTATAAGTGCAAACAAATTGAAGTGGAACGTTTTAATTTGGTGTTGAGGAGCTGAAATGTTATAACGCGCACACGCGCGCTTGCTTGTGCAAATGTGAGCACTGTAATTATGTCTCTGGCTTGTTTCTTTATGAACACCCCTAATAATTTCACTTCAAAATCTGTAATCCCTCCCTTAGCAAAACCCCATCTTATTATAGCTGAAATATCCATGGACACTACAGCTCATACCAGCTCTAGTTCTCAGCAACACCTTCACAGGTAGGAACACCTGCTGAGTCTAGCCCAAAAATTAACCTTTCAGGCCATAACCTCCCACAATTCTGACCTCCCCTCTATCACTGTTAACCAGTCTGAAATGGTAGTGTCCTCTTTATTCATTATCTTTCCCAACAACCTATCCATCTTGAATTATATTGAGTTCTATCTTCATCCTATTCCTCTTCTAATAACATTTCAATAGATCAAACCATTATCAATGATGTAGGTGTGGCAGTGTGAGGTAAATCAGTTGTCATGCAGTACCTGCTGTTGCCAACTTTAAACTCAGCTTTTCCTGTGCCCCTCTGCTCTTCCTGCCCTATCCTTTGTTTCAGACATTCTTCACTCTTCCCATCCTAGCCTCTGTTAATTGTATTTTTAACCCCTTCTTTGACCTCCTGTTCCTTCCTTGCTACCCCCTCCCCTTTTCTCTTCTTCCTCATTCCTCCTCTTCCCCTCAATCATTCCCAAATATTCTTTCTTCCAGGGCACTGTTTTTGTGTTCCCCTCTCCCCCAGTTACCTCCAATTTTGCAGCCCTCTTCAAATCTTATTATTCCCACTGTTCCTACCTTCCCACCTTCCTCAATCTGAAACACTACTTACAGTCATGATGCAGCATCATAAATAAGCCTTGACACTGATTAACTTCCATTTAAATTACGTAACTGATCAAAGATATTTGTGACTTTAATGAACAAAGTAACTATAGTGGAAGTTGCACTGCATGAATACTAGAGAATAGTAACACATCATTTTTCTTTAAGTTGGTAAAAATGGGCCAAATAAAACAGAAATGTGTATGTTTGTACTTTCAAAGATTTTGCTCTGAAAAAGGAACTGTAATTCCACAGTTCTAAAAGCAATTAACTTCATATCTGCCTAATCACAATCAACACTTCATCTAACAGTCAAGTGCTGGTATACCATCATAATCCTGTTCAAAGCCTAAGAGCCACTTAATTATGCATGTATGTGTGCATGAAGTATACACAAGTTCAAATATCTTTTCAGTTGATCTAATAACGTATAATATACAACTCAAAATGATACAGTCACGCACATCAGATATGAGCCAACCATTTTGCTACTGCTACATTATGCATTATTTGCTCAAAGTCTCATGAATTAGACAAACAGCTACTGGACTCACATTTTCAATGACAATCTGATGGAAGGCGGCAAGTAACTGGGAAACCTGGTTGTCTCTGCTGAGCAGCAGCTGCTGATAGTGAGCATCAAGCACTGCGCACGACCAGTTCAGCAGCCGAACATCAGTCACGTCTTGCTGCAGCTGGTAAACTAAATGACGCAGCAAAAGTAGCACCTCATCCAGTGGAAGAGTGCGCAGATGTGCTGTCAGTTTTGCATCACTCACATGAGCATTCAGAGCTAATTGCAAGAGATGTGCCCTACCAGGAGGACTTAATGGCTTTATCTTCATAATTTTGTTGGTTCCAGTGTCTGCATTATCATCCAGAACACCTGCAGCAACATAAAAAAAAGATATAAGCAATTCATTGAAAGAGCTAGTTACAAATCCAAATTCCAGTGGCATATAAGACTCACTGTATTTATAGTATAATAATTATTTTAAGCTACACAAAAGGGATTTCAATGTATTTCTTAGTTTCAAAATATAAGCCATGTAGCAAAAGTTGCATTTACAATATTGAACACAGTAAACAATAAACCAGATTCTGAACACTATTAGGCACATTTATTTTCACAGTCAAGAACTGGAAACAGAAAGAGCCACGCATGTAAATCAGAATCATAAATGTTATTCACCATATAGCAGAAATGCTGAGTCACAGATAGGCACAACAAAAAGACTCTCACAATTAAAGTTTTCGGCCATTAAGACCTTCATCAACAATAGATGACTGACACGCACACGCGCACGCACACACGAGAGAGAGAGAGAGAGAGAGAGAGAGAGAGAGAGAGAGAGAGAGAGAGAGAGAGAGAGAGAGTCACGCAAACTCTACTCGCGCACACGATTGCAGTCTCAGTCAACTGAAACCATACTCGAGCGGCAGCACCACTGCATGATGAGAGTGGCAACTGGGTGGGGGTAAAGAGGAGGCTTGGGTTAGGAGGGGAAGAGATAGTATGTTTGGGGTGGCAGACAGTGAAGTGCTGCAAGTTAGATGGAGGGCAGGGAAGAGATGGCGAGGGGGGGGGGGGGGGGGGAGGGAAGTAGTGGAAAAGGGGAGAAACAAAAAGATTCCAATGTGCCTTGCTGTGCTCTACAGTTTTATGTTATTTTTGTGAGATATAACAACACTACAGTGCTCATTTTTCGAACACTTAGTTTAGTAGGTGTTACAAATCGAGTTACATGCCAAATCTATGGATTTCAAATGCCTATTTACACACCTGAGCAGACTTCGGTATTAACTTTGTGTCTGAATAAAATTGTGTGTGTCAGATAAATTCACTTTCTAAAACTTGGTTCAAAAACTTTACATAAAACTTAAATTTGTTTCTCGTGTTAACTGTATCAATACTCATGAACAACTCAGGATATATTGTGTATTGTTGTATAGTGAATGCAGTGAAAGACATGGTTTGTGGTACAGCATCAGTTGTAATCTACATTTGAGCTTTGTACAGTTTTAACAGTAGTATTCCAGTTTAAAAAATAAATAAAAATTATAAAACATCCACTCCAAATTTCAGTGTCCAGCTATGTAAATAATGCATACTTTTGAAAGATACAAATATTGTGCATAACATATTTCATAGTGAATCAATACTTGTGATTAACAGTTACTGTAGCACAGTAACAAAGCAAAGTGGGCTTATCCTACTCACTCTTATACCACTCCTACGCCAAAATTACTTTATTTTTCCTTTTCTCATCTCTTTTCATTAGAAGAACATATATGATAGCTACATGAAATAACTTATTTCTTACTCAAGCAGCATTTCATTAAATTTCATTGTTCATTGTTTGATTTACTGATTGCTGGTGACAATAATATATTTAGTTCTGAAGGAACGATTTAGGTTCCCTTCTATGATCCTGAGGGGCATACATGACTATACAGGCACACTAATTGCTAGGGATAACAATAAATAATGGGCCCTTTTGGAAAAGCCACATGAGCTGATTCAGGGATATTATTCCTAAAAGCTAACAACTACAGCACAACAGAGGGCCCTTCACTCGTGGTGGAGCCTTTGAACAGGACGCTTCACTGATTGCTGGTTTTCAGTGTTGCTACAGATGGAGGCAAATGGAAAGCGTCACCACAGTTCTAATGGAAACTTTTTTTTTTAAGACATATTCTTGGTTTCCAATGATTCCAAACTGCCTGCATGTCAAATTTCAGTGCTGCTTGGAAACTGTTTGTTTCGTGTTTGACATAGCTCACTTAAAAGCCCACTTTCTCCGATTTTCAGAACTTATACATATGCAAAACTTTTGTGCCATCATTGTGTATTTCAATTTTCTGTTTCCAAAACTGTATGCTTTCACTTACTCAACCAGTCAGTTTGTTAATTATTCAAATTAGGAGACTCAACATTTTTGAGACTTCTTAGTGAATCTTGGGAATTCCCATGCACATTAAAACACTCTCATAAATGGTACCTATTTTTTTTATTTTCTAATTAAACAGCTATTGGTCAATCAATCTTACTTCACTGGCTACTGCACTGTTGTCACTTTTACTTTCGTCTTTCATGTTAACATTTTAAAATGGAATAGCTTAGTATTTTACCAGTCTGTTTTTTTTACGTAAATGCATGTCTATAGGTAGGTGTTGCGCACATAGCTGTAGTTACTCTCTAGTTGGTATTGAGCCACTACAGTCACTATGTCAGTATTTGGCAGTTAAAAATGTATGTAGTTTATGGGCATTCAACAGAGTGGTTACCATCAGTTAAATGTGTACTATATTTATCTGAGTTTAAGACAACCCCCCATTTTTTTTTAAGAGGCTCCTTCAGAAATTTTTATTTTTAACATGTTCTGACTACTCAAAATTACAAACTGTTTTACCGATATAAAGTATTTGCCTAAAAAATTTAACATTATACCTAATCAAAACCAATGTCATTTATTGATTGTCTGCATTTTGATAACACAAGGAGAATAAAATAAGCAAAAAAAAAAAGGTCTACGTCAATTTTTACCTTCGCCCTTTTCTAACTACAGTGTCCTGTGGTGGGATGGTGCATGCAGAAAAAAGGAAGGCACCCAGGGAACATTGCACAATGGAGGAAGTTTATTTGACAGGAAAGCAGGCAAGAAAACATGAACAACGGAAAACAGAATCTCTATGAAATAAAATAAGAGATTGTCCTGATCTAACAGAATAACTGCCACTCATTCAATAAAGCTCCAGGAAGGGATGAGAGAAAGCACACAGTCTGGGATCACAGTTCACTCAGATGCAGTCAGGTTCGGAATTGGTCATGATCAAAATTGTTGGTTGCACTCCCACTGTCTTGGTGCTATTGCATTGCATCACTGACTCATCACAGTACATGGATTCAGAGTTGAGTTCAGACTCAGCATCAGACTGCTGGAGAGGTGCAAGCAGCGGTCCTATAGAGGCCACCCGACATGTGGATACTAGGAAGTGTTCAGCACAATGTATCTTTGCAGATGTGAGATAATGCCGGCTGTGTTTGGTGACTGTAGTGCCCTTGTTACCACAGCAGTTGTCACAGTGCAGTGGTGCTGTACCAGCTGCAGGCATCTGGCAGGGTGGCAGTCCAAAGAGCGATGCTATGTGGCATGTGTGCAGGGTCATCAGGCACCAGCTAGACAATGCATTCCTCTTCCTTTTGGAGAGAGATGGTGAAGCCATCTCAACATGTAGACAGTGACCACGGTAGAGGCAACAACCACAGACTATCTAATTCAGTAATCTGTTGCACCCTTATTTTTAGTCATCATCATCATCTTCATTCGTAAGCATACTGGAATTCCTACTCATCCTACAGTATGCCATCTTCTGAGCCATCCACAACATTGGCTATGCAGTACTTTCTGAGGACCCACTGGCCCAGCATGGGTATTGAGAGTTTCTGTGACTTCCCACCTGGAGCGAAGGCTTGGTCTCCTTGGCAAAGCCACTCATTGTAAAGCTGTCTGTCACAAGTGAGCCTTAAAAGGTCTATTCAAAACAACATCCATTACTTGAAGTTGTGAGGTAATTATTACCTGGCCTGTGTTGTTATTTGCTAAGAGATCCTTAACTTGCTGGGTGAGATATCCTATCAACAAATCCAGCATCAAAATTTTCCTTCTATTAAGCAAAGAAGCCTGGTTTTCTCTTCCATATAATCTTCAAACAATTTAACATCAAGTCTTGTCATGCATCCCTTTCCTTGGCATCTAAATATAAATCCTGCTGGCATTTTTTCTTTCTACATTGTTTCCCTGCAAAGAATCATATGTTGTTTTTTTTGTTGTTTTTTGTGGCGCACAACTACAATGGTCATTAGCGCCTGACTAATTTAGGAATGTACCACGAGTCACAAGGTTAAAACAGCAACTAAAAGGGACAACACTATAAAAGACGTGTTAACAGGCATAGGATTAAAAAACTACAGAATAATCAAATGTCCTGAGACAGGTGTGTCAAGTTGATAAAACGAAGAACAGCGAGCAGCAGCTCCTGGGTCATCCGCTAAAATGGCATCCAGAGTACATGGCAGGCCAAGATCAAGACGCAGCACAGTAAAATCCAGACAGGACATTAAAATGTGGCGGACCGTCAGCAATTGCCCACATGGACAGAATGGCGCCGGCGCTGCCGTCAGCAGATGGCGATGGCTGAACCGACAGTGTCCAATTCATAGCCGGGCCAAAACGACCTCCTCCCGCCGAGAAGGACGTGAGAAGGACGTCCAAGCTGCGAGAAGAGGTTTCAAGACCCGAAGTTTGTTGTCCCTAAGTGCAGCCCAATCGGCATGCCACAGCGATAAAATGCGCCGACAAATGACCGTCTGATGAAGGGACACAACAAGAAGCCGTCCGAGGCTGGAGGACCGCAGCCTTGGCCGCGGCATCTGCAGCTTCGTTCCCAGGGATACCGACATGGCCAGGAACCCACATAAAGCTAACTGGAGACCCGTCGTCCACCAGCTACTGAAGAGAGCGTTGGATCCGGTGCACGAAAGGGTGAACCGGATACGGATCACTGAGGCTCTGGATGGCGCTCAGAGAATCGGAGAAGATGACATAAGCAGAATGTCGGTGGCGGCAGACGTAAAGAACAGCCTGGTAGAGGGCAAAGAGCTCAGCTGTGAAGACCGAACAATGGCCATGTAGCCAGTATTTGAAACTTAGTGCCCCGACAATAAAAGAACACCCGACCCCGTCATTGGTCTTAGAACTATCTGTATGAATGAAGGTCATATTAATGAACTTCGAAAGAAGTTCGACAAAACAGGAGTGGTATACCGAACCGGGGGTAACCTCCTTTGGGAGCGAGCGGAGGTCAAAGTGAACGCGAACCTGAGCCTGGAGCCAAGTTGGCGTGTGGCTCTTGCCCACTCTAAAGGTTACAGGGAGTGAAAAATCAAGGTGTTGAAGAAGGCGATGAAAGCGAACTCCAGGGGGTAGCAGGGCAGAGACATACAACCCGTACTGACGGTCAAGAGAGTCGTCAAAAAAGGAACGATACAATGGGTGGTCCGGCATTGACAGTAGCCGACAGGCGTAACGACAAAGCAGTATATCGCGCCGGTAGGTGAGTGGCAATTCACCGACTAAGCACGAAGACTCTCGACGGGACTAGTATAAAACGCTCCAATCGCAAGCCGTAAACCCCGATGTTGTATGGAGTTGAGGCGGCGTAAGATGGACGGCCGTGCAGAGGAGTATACAAAGCACCCATAATCCAGCTTGGAGCGGACGATCGACCGATATAGGCGAAGTAGGACGGTTCGATCTGCTCCCCACGATGTGCCACTGCGAACACGGAGGACATTTAGAGAATGGGTACAACGGGCAGCCAAATACACTCCTGGAAATGGAAAAAAGAACACATTGACACCGGTGTGTCAGACCCACCATATGAAACTTCCTGGCAGATTAAAACTGTGTGCCCGACCGAGACTCGAACTCGGGACCTTTGCCTTTCGCGGGCAAGTGCTCTACCAACTGAGCTACCGAAGCACGACTCACGCCCGGTACTCACAGCTTTACTTCTGCCAGTATCCGTCTCCTACCTTCCAAACTTTACAGAAGCTCTTCTGGCAAACATGCAGAACTAGCACTCCTGAAAGAAAGGATACTGTGGAGACATGGCTTAGCCACAGCCTGGGGGATGTTTCCAGAATGAGATTTTCACTCTGCAGCGGAGTGTGCGCTGATATGAAACTTCCTGGCAGATTAAAACTGTGTGCCCGACCGAGACTCGAACTCGGGACCTTTGCCTTTCGCGGGCAAGTGCTCTACCAACTGAGCTACCGAAGCACGACTCACGCCCGGTACTCACAGCTTTACTTCTGCCAGTATCCGTCTCCTACCTTCCAAACTTTACAAAAGCTCTTCTGGCAAACATGCAGAACTAGCACTCCTGAAAGAAAGGATACTGTGGAGACATGGCTTAGCCACAGCCTGGGGGATGTTTCCAGAATGAGATTTTCACTCTGCAGCGGAGTGTGCGCTGATATGAAACTTCCTGGCAGATTAAAACTGTGTGCCCGACCGAGACTCGAACTCGGGACCTTTGCCTTTCGCGGGCAAGTGCTCTGCCAACTGAGCTACCGAAGCACGACTCACGCCCGGTACTCACAGCTTTACTTCTGCCAGTATCCGTCTCCTACCTTCCAAACTTTACAGAAGCTCTTCTGGCAAACATGCAGAACTAGCACTCCTGAAAGAAAGGATACTGTGGAGACATGGTTTAGCCACAGCCTGGGGGATGTTTCCAGAATGAGATTTTCACTCTGCAGCGGAGTGTGCGCTGATATGAAACTTCCTGGCAGATTAAAACTGTGTGCCCGACCGAGACTCGAACTCGGGACCTTTGCCTTTCGCGGGCAAGTGCTCTACCAACTGAGCTACCGAAGCACGACTCACGCCCGGTACTCACAGCTTTACTTCTGCCAGTATCCGTCTCCTACCTTCCAAACTTTACAGAAGCTCTTCTGGCAAACATGCAGAACTAGCACTCCTGAAAGAAAGGATACTGTGGAGACATGGCTTAGCCACAGCCTGGGGGATGTTTCCAGAATGAGATTTTCACTCTGCAGCGGAGTGTGCGCTGATATGAAACTTCCTGGCAGATTAAAACTGTGTGCCCGACCGAGACTCGAACTCGGGACCTTTGCCTTTCGCGGGCAAGTGCTCTACCAACTGAGCTACCGAAGCACGACTCACGCCCGGTACTCACAGCTTTACTTCTGCCAGTATCCGTCTCCTACCTTCCAAACTTTACAGAAGCTCTTCTGGCAAACATGCAGAACTAGCACTCCTGAAAGAAAGGATACTGTGGAGACATGGCTTAGCCACAGCCTGGGGGATGTTTCCAGAATGAGATTTTCACTCTGCAGCGGAGTGTGCGCTGATATGAAACTTCCTGGCAGATTAAAACTGTGTGCCCGACCGAGACTCGAACTCGGGACCTTTGCCTTTCGCGGGCAAGTGCTCTACCAACTGAGCTACCGAAGCACGACTCACGCCCGGTACTCACAGCTTTACTTCTGCCAGTATCCGTCTCCTACCTTCCAAACTTTACAGAAGCTCTTCTGGCAAACATGCAGAACTAGCACTCCTGAAAGAAAGGATACTGTGGAGACATGGCTTAGCCACAGCCTGGGGGATGTTTCCAGAATGAGATTTTCACTCTGCAGCGGAGTGTGCGCTGATATGAAACTTCCTGGCAGATTAAAACTGTGTGCCCGACCGAGACTCGAACTCGGGACCTTTGCCTTTCGCGGGCAAGTGCTCTACCAACTGAGCTACCGAAGCACGACTCACGCCCGGTACTCACAGCTTTACTTCTGCCAGTATCCGTCTCCTACCTTCCAAACTTTACAGAAGCTCTTCTGGCAAACATGCAGAACTAGCACTCCTGAAAGAAAGGATACTGTGGAGACATGGCTTAGCCACAGCCTGGGGGATGTTTCCAGAATGAGATTTTCACTCTGCAGCGGAGTGTGCGCTGATATGAAACTTCCTGGCAGATTAAAACTGTGTGCCCGACCGAGACTCGAACTCGGGACCTTTGCCTTTCGTGGGCAAGTGCTCTACCAACTGAGCTACCGAAGCACGACTCACGCCCGGTACTCACAGCTTTACTTCTGCCAGTATCCGTCTCCTACCTTCCAAACTTTACAGAAGCTCTTCTGGCAAACATGCAGAACTAGCACTCCTGAAAGAAAGGATACTGTGGAGACATGGCTTAGCCACAGCCTGGGGGATGTTTCCAGAATGAGATTTTCACTCTGCAGCGGAGTGTGCGCTGATATGAAACTTCCTGGCAGAAGGTAGGAGACGGATACTGGCAGAAGTAAAGCTGTGAGTACCGGGCGTGAGTCATGCTTCGGTAGCTCAGTTGGTAGAGCACTTGCCCGCGAAAGGCAAAGGTCCCGAGTTCGAGTCTCGGTCGGGCACACAGTTTTAATCTGCCAGGAAGTTTCATATCAGCGCACACTCCGCTGCAGAGTGAAAATCTCATTCTGGAAACATCCCCCAGGCTGTGGCTAAGCCATGTCTCCACAGTATCCTTTCTTTCAGGAGTGCTAGTTCTGCATGTTTGCCAGAAGAGCTTCTGTAAAGTTTGGAAGGTAGGAGACGGATACTGGCAGAAGTAAAGCTGTGAGAGCCGGGCGTGAGTCGTGCTTCGGTAGCTCAGTTGGTAGAGCACTTGCCCGCGAAAGGCAAAGGTCCCGAGTTCGAGTCTCGGTCGGGCACACAGTTTTAATCTGCCAAGAAGTTTCATATCAGCGCACACTCCGCTGCAGAGTGAAAATCTCATTCTGGAAACATCCCCCAGGCTGTGGCTAAGCCATGTCTCCACAGTATCCTTTCTTTCAGGAGTGCTAGTTCTGCATGTTTGCCAGAAGAGCTTCTGTAAAGTTTGGAAGGTAGGAGACGGATACTGGCAGAAGTAAAGCTGTGAGTACCGGGCGTGAGTCGTGCTTCGGTAGCTCAGTTGGTAGAGCACTTGCCCGCGAAAGGCAAAGATCCTGAGTTCGAGTCTCGGTCGGGCACACAGTTTTAATCTGCCAGGAAGTTTCATATCAGCGCACACTCCGCTGCAGAGTGAAAATCTCATTCTGGAAACATCCCCCAGGCTGTGGCTAAGCCATGTCTCCACAGTATCCTTTCTTTCAGGAGTGCTAGTTCTGCATGTTTGCCAGAAGAGCTTCTGTAAAGTTTGGAAGGTAGGAGACGGATACTGGCAGAAGTAAAGCTGTGAGTACCGGGCGTGAGTCGTGCTTCGGTAGCTCAGTTGGTAGAGCACTTGCCCGCGAAAGGCAAAGGTCCCGAGTTCGAGTCTCGGTCGGGCACACAGTTTTAATCTGCCAGGAAGTTTCATATCAGCGCACACTCCGCTGCAGAGTGAAAATCTCATTCTGGAAACATCCCCCAGGCTGTGGCTAAGCCATGTCTCCACAGTATCCTTTCTTTCAGGAGTGCTAGTTCTGCATGTTTGCCAGAAGAGCTTCTGTAAAGTTTGGAAGGTAGGAGACGGATACTGGCAGAAGTAAAGCTGTGAGTACCGGGCGTGAGTCGTGCTTCGGTAGCTCAGTTGGTAGAGCACTTGCCCGCGAAAGGCAAAGGTCCCGAGTTCGAGTCTCGGTCGGGCACACAGTTTTAATCTGCCAGGAAGTTTCATATCAGCGCACACTCCGCTGCAGAGTGAAAATCTCATTCTGGAAACATCCCCCAGGCTGTGGCTAAGCCATGTCTCCACATTATCCTTTCTTTCAGGAGTGCTAGTTCTGCATGTTTGCCAGAAGAGCTTCTGTAAAGTTTGGAAGGTAGGAGACGGATACTGGCAGAAGTAAAGCTGTGAGTACCGGGCGTGAGTCGTGCTTCGGTAGCTCAGTTGGTAGAGCACTTGCCCGCGAAAGGCAAAGGTCCCGAGTTCGAGTCTCGGTCGGGCACACAGTTTTAATCTGCCAGGAAGTTTCATATCAGCGCACACTCCGCTGCAGAGTGAAAATCTCATTCTGGAAACATCCCCCAGGCTGTGGCTAAGCCATGTCTCCACAGTATCCTTTCTTTCAGGAGTGCTAGTTCTGCATGTTTGCCAGAAGAGCTTCTGTAAAGTTTGGAAGGTAGGAGACGGATACTGGCAGAAGTAAAGCTGTGAGTACCGGGCGTGAGTCGTGCTTCGGTAGCTCAGTTGGTAGAGCACTTGCTCGCGAAAGGCAAAGGTCCCGAGTTCGAGTCTCGGTCGGGCACACAGTTTTAATCTGCCAGGAAGTTTCATATCAGCGCACACTCCGCTGCAGAGTGAAAATCTCATTCTGGAAACATCCCCCAGGCTGTGGCTAAGCCATGTCTCCACAGTATCCTTTCTTTCAGGAGTGCTAGTTCTGCATGTTTGCCAGAAGAGCTTCTGTAAAGTTTGGAAGGTAGGAGACGGATACTGGCAGAAGTAAAGCTGTGAGTACCGGGCGTGAGTCGTGCTTCGGTAGCTCAGTTGGTAGAGCACTTGCCCGCGAAAGGCAAAGGTCCCGAGTTCGAGTCTCTGTCGGGCACACAGTTTTAATCTGCCAGGAAGTTTCATATCAGCGCACACTCCGCTGCAGAGTGAAAATCTCATTCTGGAGACCCACCATACTTGCTCCGGACACTGCGAGAGGGCTGTACAAGCAATGATCACACGCACGGCACAGCGGACACACCAGGAACCGCGGTGTTGGCAGTCGAATGGCGCTAGCTGCGTAGCATTTGTGCACCGCCGCCGTCAGTGTCAGACAGTTTGCCATGGCATACGGAGCTCCATCGCAGTCTTTAACACTGGTAGCATGCCGCGACAGCGTGGACGTGAACCGTATGTGCAGTTGATGGACTTTGAGCGAGGGCGTATAGTGGGCATGCAGGAGGCCAGGTGGACGTACGGCCGAATTGCTCAACACATGGGGCGTGTGGTCTCCACAGTACATCGATGTTGTTGCCAGTGATCGGCGGAAGGTGCACGTGCCCGTCGACCTGGGACCGGATCGCAGCGACGCATGGATGCACGCCAAGACCGTAGGATCCTACGCAGTGCCGTAGGGGACCGCACCACCACTTCCCAGCAAATTAGGGACACTGTTGCTCCTGGGGTATCGGCGAGGACCATTCGCAACCATCTCCATGAAGCTGGGCTACGGTCCCGCACACCGTTAGGCCGTCTTCCGCTCACGCCCCAACATCGTGCAGCCGGCCTCCGGTGGTGTCGCGACAGGCGTGAGTGGAGGGACGAATGGAGACGTGTCGTCTTCAGCGATGAGAGTCGCTTCTGCCTTGGTGCCAATGATGGTCGTATGCGTGTTTGGCGCTGTGCAGGTGAGCCCCACAATCAGGACTGCATACGACCGAGGCACACAGGGCCAACACCCGGCATCATGGTGTGGGGAGCGATCTCCTACACTGGCCGTACACCACTGGTGATCGTCGAGGGGACACTGAATAGTGCACAGTACATCCAAACCGTCATCGAACCCATCGTTCTACCATTCCTAGACTGGCAAGGGAACTTGCTGTTCCAACAGGACAATGCACGTCCGCATGTATCCCGTGCCACCCAACGTGCTCTAGAAGGTGTAAGTCAACTACCCTGGCCAGCAAGATCTCCGGATCTGTCCCCCATTGAGCATGTTTGGGACTGGATGAAGCGTCGTCTCACGCCGTCTGCACGTCCAGCACGAACACTGGTCCAACTGAGGCGCCAGGTGGAAATGGCATGGCAAGCCGTTCCACAGGACTACATCCAGCATCTCTACGATCGTCTCCATGGGAGAATAGCAGCCTGCATTGCTGCGAAAGGTGGATATACACTGTACTAGTGCCGACATTGTGCATGCTCTGTTGCCTGTGTCTATGTGCCTGTGGTTCTGTCAGCGTGATCGTGTGATGTATCTGACCCCAGGAATGTGTCAATAAAGTTTCCCCTTCCTGGGACAATGAATCCACGGTGTTCTTATTTCAATTTCCAGGAGTGTATGACACATGTGGAGACCAACTAAGTTTCCTGTCAAATGTAAGACCTAAAAATTTTGTTGTCTCCACGAATGGGAGAGCAACGGGGCCGAGTTGTAAGGACGGTGGGAGAAACTCTTTGTAGCGCCAGAAGTTAATACAGACCGTTTTCTCGGCAGAAAAACGGAAGCCATTGGCGACACTCCAGGAGTAAAGACGGTCAAGAGAACGCTGAAGACAGCGCTCCAGGAAACATGTACGCTGCGCGCTGCAATAGATGGTAAAATCGTCCATGAAAAGGGAGCCTGATACATCATCTGGGAGGCAATCCATTATTGGATTGATCGCTATGGCAAAGAGAGCGACGCTCAAAACGGAGCCCTGTGGCACCCCATTCTCCTGGCGAAAGGTGTCTGACAGGACAGAACTCACACGTACCCTGAACTGTCGATCCATTAAAAAGGAACGAATAAATAGAGGGAGGCGACCGCGAAAGCCCCATGTATGCATGGTGCGGAGAATGCCCGCCCTCCAACAGGTGTCGTAAGCCTTTTCCAAATCAAAGAACACAGCTGCGGTCGGGCGCTTCTGCAAGAAGTTGTTCATAATGAAGGTCGACAAGGCAATCAGATGGTCAACAGCAAAGCAGCGCCTACGAAATCCACATTGGTAAGTAGGCGTCGAGATTCGAGCAGCCAAACCAACCGAGAGTTAACCATTCGCTCCATCACCTTACAAACACAGCTGGTAAGCGAGATGGGTCGATAACTGGAAGGCAAGTGCTTGTCCTTCCCCAGCTTAGGAATCGGTACAACAATAGACTCGCGCCAGCAAGCGGGAACATCTCCCTCAATCCAGATGAGACTGTAAGTACGAAGAAGGAAACCTTTACCCGCAGAAGAAAGGTTCTTCAGCATCTGAATATGAATAGAATCAGGCCCCGGAGCGGAGGACCGTGACCGGGCAAGTGCATTTTCGAGTTCCCGCATGGTGAATGGGGCATTGTAACTTTCACAATTCGAGGAGTGGAAGTTACGTGGCCGAGCCTCCTCTGCCTGTTTTCATGGGAGGAAGGCAGGAGGGTAATGAGTGGAGCTCGAAACCTCTGCGAAAAAGCGGCCGAAGGCATTGGAGTAAAACTGTTGAAGGTGCCTGTGAAAGCAGCCCAGCTGGTTTTCTTGCTTTCTTTAAAAATACGAAGACACTGCACACGTAATCGCTTATAATTGATACAATTTGCCACTGTAGGGTGGCGTTTAAAGGTGCGTAAAGCATGTCGACGAGCATGTAAGGCGTCTCTACATGCTGCGGTCCACCCGGGGACCGGTACGCGGTGTGGAGAAGAAGTAGTGTGAGGGATGGAATATTCAGCAGCAGTGAGAATGACTTCCGTGAGGTGTGCGGCCTGACTATCGCAGCTCGTGAAGGTTTGATCCTGAAAGGTCGGCGTGGAAGAGAAGAGCCCCCAGTCTGCTTTGGAGATGTTCCAACTAGTTGAGCACGGAGAGGGGGTATGATGCAGGAGATGGATAACACACGGGAAGTGGTCGCTCGAATATGTATCAAAAGCGCATACCACTCAAACCGGCGTGCAAGTTGGGTAGTACATACAGAGAGGTCTAAATGGGAATAAGTGTGAGAGGTGTCTGAAAGGAAAGTAGGGGCACCAGTATTGAGGCAGACAAGATTGAGCTGGTTGAAAACGTCTGCTAACAGGGAGCCCCTCGGACAGGATGCTGGAGCATTGAAGTCTACAGTTAACAAAAATGGTGCAGGTAGCTGAGCAATAATTTGCAGCATGTCTGCCCTGGTAACAGCAGACGACGATGGAGTGTAAACGGTACAAATGGAAAATGGAAAAGTGGGGAGAGTAATGCGGACGGCAACTGCCTGCAGGCCGGTGTGCAATGTGATGGGATCATAGGAGATATCATCCCGGACCAGCAACATAACCCCTCCATGAGGCGGAATACCTGCCACAGGGGTAAGTCAAAACGCACAGAGGTGTAGTGTGCCAAGGCAATTTGATCGCATGGGCGTAGCTTCGTTTCCTGGAGGGCTACGACGAGAGGACGGTGCAGGTGGAGCAACAATTTCAAGTCCTCTAGGTTGGAGCGAATGCTGCGAATATTCCAGTGAATAAGTGCCATCGTGAGAAGATGAAGATGCAAGAAGGGGTCATCTCGAAGGCCGCTGAGGGCCCGGCTTCGAGCGAGCACTGCCGCTGCTAGCAGGAGGCGGACAGTCATCGTCCATTTGTTCTATAGGTTCATCGGCCATCTTGTGAAGATGGCCGGGAGGGGTAGCTTCCTCCGCTGGTGAACGGCCAGGTGTTCGGCTACCAGCGGTGCAGCCAGGCGAAACGGATGACAGCTTGGGGCGGCAACCGCTGGGTGGCGCAGGAGGAGAAATGCGCCGTGGCAGGGAAGGAGAACTGTGCGTCCTATGAGCCTTCTTGGAAGGTCGTTTTGTGGAAGGATTGGTCGATGGCTGAGAGTTCGAGGTACGTAGAAGGTCTACACGAGACGGTTCCTTCTTGAAGGCCCATGCATCTGACTTCTGGGTCTTCGTCCTGGCAGAAGCTGATAAAGATGCTTGTGTCGGAGGGGCGACGGGAAGAAGAGGAGATGTTGACCGGGCGACCTTAGCACTGGCCGAACGGACGACCGTAGTGCTGAAGGTCAGATCACATGTCTACGTCGCCACCTCCCTGGTAGTCCGAGGAGAGGTGAGGACAGTACTGTACTTCCCCGCTGGGAGCAAAGTGGGCTTCCTACTAGCAAATAGCTTGCGAGCAGCCGAGGTGGAGACTTTCTCTTTGACCCGAATTTCTTGGATACAGCGTTCTTCCTTGTAGATGGGACAGTCGCGGGAAGACGCTTCATGGTCACCATGACAGTTCACACAACGAGGAGACGGAGGTGGACAGTCACCCTCATGGGCATCCCTGCCACAAGTCACACATGTAGCAGCATTGGAACAAGACTAGCGAGTGTGATTAAAACGCAGACACTGGTAGCAGCGCGTAGGTGTCGGGACATAGGGGCGAACAGAAATAACCTCATAGCCCCCTTTGATGCGCAACGGCAGCTGAACACTATCAAAGGTCAAGAAAAGTGTCCGGGTCAGTACAAGGTCATTGTTGACCTTTTTCATGACCCTATGGACAGCCGTCACGCCCTGCTCAGCGAGGAAAGACTGAATCTCCTCATCAGTCAATCCGTCGAGTGATCTAGTATATACCACACCACGAGATGAATTCAAAGTGCGGTGAGCCTCCACCTGGACAGGGAACGTGTACAGGAGTGTGGCCCGAAGCAGTTTTTGTGCCTGAAAGGCACTCTCAGTTTCTAGTAACAAGGTACCATTACGCAACCTGGTACAAGACTTGACCGAGCCAGCTATGGCATCTATGCCCTTCTGGATAACGAAAGGGTTGACAGAGGAAAAATCCCTTCCATCCTCAGATCGAGAAACCAAGAGGAACTGTGGGGCAAGCGGTAGTACTTTTGTCACTGGTGGCTGGTCAAGTTTCCGTTTGTGGGCAGAAGTCGAGAGAGGAGAAGAAGAAGAAGAGAAATCCATTGCGGAGGAATCCCCCATGATTGCCAGCGTCTCCGATGGCGTGCTCCTTCCTTATGGGGACCCTCTCAGAGGGCACTCCCGCCTTAGGTGATTGTTCACACCTCAGGTCACACCTCCCGAGAAACGGACGGAGGGACCAATTGGCATGGTCGTAAGGTGTCAGCTCAGGCAATGACCCCTCCCTGGGCCTGTCCTTTACCAGGGGGTACGTGCATGTCTTACTTGTCTACCCAGGGCGGGGAATTACACGTTACCCCATCACCGGCTACGCGTGCGAATGCGCGGGTCGGCCTTCAGGCACGCACAGGGAGGAAGGAAGCAGAGGAAAAAGAAAGGAGAGAGGAAAAAGAAAGGAGAGAGGGAAAGAAAGGACAGACTGTTTCAAACGCCGAAGCGGAGACCAGAGAAGGAGAAGAAGGCAAGGAGAAGCGTAAGTAAGACAGTGAGATGGAGAAGAACGAAGAAAGAAACCAACCAAAGGAAGAAAGAAACCAGAAGAAGTGAAAAACCAAAATGAACGCAAATATAGGTCATGAAACCGTCCGGCTCCGGACGCAGGCGCTAACTACCCCCTTGAGGGGGAGGGGGTCCTTTTAGTCGCCTCTTACGACAGGCAGGAATACCTCGGGCCTATTCTAACCCCCGGACCCGCAGGGGGTAGAATCATAAGTGGGAAGCTTCCTCTCAACCGCTAGTGCCCTCAGCCTTCTCATTGTGAGAAATTCTGGTAGGAACACTTAATGTCCTTCACTTTGACAGCAGTATTTGAGGCATATCAAAATAAACTGGTGTCAGACTGGCCCATGTGGCTTAGCTAATAGTCATCCATGTTCTTAGATTGATGATCTGTATTACTACGTGGCTACGGACACCTAGACCCAGTTGCAGGTTGGTCATCTAACAGCTTCCAGTACTTCACATAAATAAGGGCTGAAGTAAAAAATTTAAAGTACTGACATGATCTATTTCTTAAGGGGATTAATCTTACATTAATCGTTTAGCATTATAAGTCAAATATTAATTCATAAAATCAAATATTGAACTTGGAAACTTTGTATATTCATCAAGTATTTGTCAATGAGAACACTTACTGACTTCCAACAACCCTTACACATAATTTCACACCTTTTCAAAACTTTTACCTCTTACACCATCCACAAAATACATTTTTGCTGTTCACGCTGTAAAACTTCAGCATGTCATGACATTCTAATCTCTACTTCCTCACTACCAGCTCTATTCACAACACAATATGCAAATGGTATACATACTCCACACAATGTGCCTGCAAAATTATCACACCACATGTTACAAAGTTCAGAAAATACGGCATCATCAAATAAGAAGTTGGGGGGGGGGGGGGGGGGGGCGGAGTTTACTGGTATGAGGCTGATATGCAATATGTTTTTCATCAAACGGCTATGGGAAGTCACTGAGCTAGAGCTAGTCTGCATTGTAACATAAGCCCCACTCTCTTCACCATCCTCCCTGATCAGCCAGCACTTGCTTTAAATTCCATAACATATGCAGTCAGAAAATTCCTCTATATCTCCAGTGCCAATAACTGTTCAGCTTGGGATGGATGGGCTGGTCCTTCCCAAATGCTTCTAAATGGGCTTGAAAATACTAGGCTGTGCTCTAGGGTGAGTGATTTTTTCCTGAAAGCTGATGTTTTACAACATCTGTTGGTAAGAAACTTCTGGAACTTCTTACAGCAAGGGGCACCTTTCAGGAGCACTTCTAGTGGGAGCAGAGCATGGCCAATGAAGAGGCCAGCATGCTGCTCCTGACTCTGACATGCTGAAAGGGTTACATATTAAAGAATTCAGTGGTGCATAATATTATTCTCGGGAGTGCAGCCGGATCATAAAGTCTTCTGTCCACAATATTTCTCCGCTCCAACTGGTCGCCATCTTCAGGTGAGAGTGCTGGTGCGCCAATCTCGCTGGAAATAACTTCCCAGTGCCAGTGGCGGCCACTATATAGGCCACAGGAGGCCCACAACGCGTGCGCGAGAAGGTGCCGTAACTGCCCCCTAGCACAAATAAGCATGCATGGGCCGCCAGTGGTGGAAACAGGCAAAATCGAGATATCGCTATAAAAAACTGAAAAATTTAAAAATTTTATTCCGACTATCGAAACACAGACCATAGTTTTTTAATGTCTGATAACACCGGCCCCAAGTCTTACTTAAAAGATAACTCTTGTCACTATTAATAAGATTATGAGATAAACAAATCTCTATGAATTCTTTTAAAACACAGTCCCAATAGCGAGATGTAGGGGCAACCATTTGTGTCTTGTCATACAGCATTCTGTGTCCCTCGGTGAGACAGTGCTCCACCACTGCAGATTTCTCAGGTTGGAGCAACCATGTGTGCCGCTGGTGCTCAACACATCAGTCCTGAATGGTCCGGATTGTCTGACCAATATAAGCCTTCCCACAGTGGCAAGGGATCTTGTACACACCAGGCTTCCTCAAACCCAAGTCATCCTTAACAGAGCCAAGAAGTGCTCTAATCTTGGCTGGCAGATGACAAATACGTTTGATATGATATCTTTTCAGAATTCTTTCTATCTTCCAGGAAATGCTAGCAGCAAAAGGCAGAAAAGCCACAGATTTGCAGGTATCTTATGGTGGTTCAGGTGAAGGTCCAAACTGGAAAGCATGGCAGATCTGTTTATCTGTATAGCCATTCTGCTTGAACACAACCTTAAGATGGTACAGTTCTTGTGTCAAGCTTTCTCCACCTGAAATGGCATAAGCACTTCTCGCTAACTTGATGCTAGGATGCACGGAATTAAAACGATCTAGGAGGCGGTCAAGAGCTTCTCTCCCATGATGCCACACCATAAATGTATTGTCAATGTACCTCCAGAAACAGGTTGGTTTTAAAGACACTGTCTTCAGCGCCATGTCCTCAAAATCTTCCATAAAAAGATTGGCGAGTATTGGGGACAATGGGCTCCCCATAGTTTACCATGGAGGTGGAAAGTGATCGAAAGCTTCCATTTCTCGATGTTCTGGTGTACAGAAAGGATGATGGGACACAGTGTTTATCGAAAGCCTACGCACACAGACCATTACCTGCATGCTTCTAACTGTCATCCATCGTTCCAGCGTACGGGGGTCCTGCAGACGTTGGCGAGAAGAGCTTATGCCATTTCAGATGGAGAAAGCTTGACACAAGAACTGGACCATCTTAAGGTTGTGTTCAAGCAGAATGGCTATACAGATAAACAGATCCGCCGTGCTTTCCAGTTTGGACCTTCATCTGAACCACCAGAAGATACCTGCAAATCGGTGGCTTTTCTGCCTTTTGCTGGGAGCGTTTCCTGGAAGATAGAAAGAATTCTGAAAAGATATCATATCAAACGTATTTTTCATCTGCCAGCCAAGATTAGAGCACTTCTTGGCTCTGTTAAGGATGACTTGGGTCTGAGGAAGCCTGGTGTGTACAAGATCCCTTGCCACTGTGGGAAGGCTTATATTGGTCAGACAATCCGGACCATTCAGGACCAAAGTGTTGAGCACCAGCGGCACACATGGTTGCTTCAACCTGAGAAATCTGCAGTGGTGGAGCACTGTCTCACCGAGGGACACAGAATGCTGTATGACAAGACACAAATGGTTGCCCCTGCATCTCGCTATTGGGACTGTGTTTTAAAAGAATCCATAGAGATTTGTTTATCTCATAATCTTAATAGAGACAAGGGTTATCTTTTAAGTAAGACTTGGGGCCGGTGTTATCAGACATTAAAAAACTATGGTCTGTGTTTCGATAGTCGGAATAAAATTTTTAAATTTTTCAGTTTTTTATAGCGATACCTCGATTTCACCTGTTTCCACCACTGGCGGCATGGTATGCTTATTTTCGCTAAAGGGCAGTTACGGCACCTTCTCACACACGCGTTGTGGGCCTTCTGCGGCCTATATAGGGGCCGCCGCTTGCATTGGGAAGTCATTTCCAGCGAGATTGTGCACCAGCACTCTCACCTGAAGATGGCGACCAGTTGGAGCGGAAATATTGTGTCATGAAGACTTTATGAGCCGGCTGCACACCCGAGAAGAATATTATCAATTATTACACCGGGAAAGCCTTCGTAGTCACATTCAGTGGTGCACTTTGGAGCTCATGCAGGCATGTATCAGTCCTTTGGGGGGGGGGGGGGGGGGGGGGGAAATTGAGGTAGCCCTCTGTGATGGAGCTTGTGTGTTTTGAAGTGGTTAACATTTTGCAGGTCAGGAGTTAGTGATCCTCCATAGTCAGCTAGGTGTTTTTCCTGTATGGAAAGCCTACAATGCATTTGAAAATGTGTACCTGTGCAAAGAGCATGAATTCTGCTGAAGCACTTTCATGACTTTTGCAGCAAATGTTGGGGTTTAGTGAGTGTGTACATGTTCAGTAGAAAGAAGCATCATAGCACAGTGTGGAGCCATTAGCCAGCTGGAGATACTTTTGGATAAAAGGAAGAGATTTGGCTAGGTTTAACTGAATTACATTTGTTTCCTTGGAAATTTCAGCTTGGTATTTCTGTGATCTTTTCTGCTGATTTTGAACTAAACTCTTTGTTTTGTTGTGGTACAGGTTATTGGTGGAAGTTGCTAGGAGGGAGTTAGAGGCAGTGTATGAACTGTTAGCACTGTGCGTACTCCAGTCCAGTGGTCAGATCCAGGCAGCTTCCATAGATATATATACCCTGTGCCCTAATGTCCCATCCATTGCAAAAGGCACCAGAAAATCCAGTTCATGCTTGAAGTAGAGGATAATGGTGGAATTCCATTCCTAGACATGGAAGTATACAAGACAATGGATGGCACATGTGGCACAGAGTATACCAGAAGCCAACATATACTTGTAAGTACTTACATGCACAATCCAATCACACCAAGCACAGAATAACTCAGTCATCCATTCCCTGACTACCTGCATGCAGCACCTATGTGATCCACACAATGTTAACGTCTGAGCTCAAAAGGCTATAAATGTGTATTTACCTTCTTGGTAAATACATGAAATTAATTCGCAGTTGCAAATATGGACAACCATCAACTGTATGGTGAAACAATGACAATGAAAATCCGGGTCGGATTGGAACTCAGACTTGGATTTCCCATTTATTGCAAATAGCTGGCTTACCATTAGGCTATCTGAGCATAACTAACAGCAAGATACATGGCTGACAACATATGGAATTTTGGGTCTGGCCATGAGTTGTGTTTGGATAGCCTAATGGTAACGTGACTGCTCATGATAAGCAGGAAATCCGGGCTTGAGTCCCAGTCCAGCATGGATTTTTATTGTCTTCGTTCCATTATACAGCTGATGGTTGTCCATATTTGCAACTGTGAATTAATTTCATATATTTCAAAGCAGATATGGTCGCTGCAGCGCTTGTTCCACTAACAATGCATCGTAATTTGGAATAACACTGACACTGTAATATCCTATTCTTAGTAAATCGTTACAACTCTAAATCAATTCACACAGCCATGGGAAAAAAATGAATGCAAGATGGGCAGGAAATCATCAAACTGCAGCAAGCATTGTACTTACCCTATGTGAAGAATGTGACTAACCAGACAGGTAAATACCTCTGTTGTGTTGGTGTCTAATCTGCCTTCAACAGCAGCTCCACCAAGGACAAGGTAGATGTTCTGCACACTGCAGATGTGTACAAGGTGGAATGGGAGTGTGGAGAAGTATACAGTGGTGAAACCTGCAGGCCAGCAGCAACATGCATACGGGAGCACAAGCGCTATATGTGACTTGGGGAGCACAACGGATCTATAGAGGCTGAACGCCAGCCAAATCATGGCAGGAAAACAAAATTTAATGAAACCTGTGTACTTTCCAAGCACCCAGGGATGGTGCAATGCAACATATGAGACACCGCTGAAATATTGAAACATCCTTAAAACACCAATAGAGAGGAGGACAGAGTCAGGCTTGCCCCATCCTGGTTGCCAGCCATTAGAGCCCAATAGGCCACAAAAACAAAATGAAACATGAGTGTTACTATAAAGTAATTGCTGCTGCACACCCTACACCCAACAGGAGGAAAACATGGCTTCAAACCTCATTTGTTGATGACTACCAATATAGTACACACTGTAAGAAGCAACAGGCAACAGCAGATTCTTACCCATTCCATCACAGTTCTTTCTTTCTATCTTTCACTTGGGCCTTTTGCCCGCAACGATGCAACGTCGACATAATTAATCAGATTTGGCAAGATTAATTTAAGGGGTGGCCAGATGCCCTTCCTGCCACCACCCCATACCCCCAGGACTGAATTAGTGTACCCCAATTGACTGTGTCTAGTGTAATCCATGGAATAGTGCAAAAGTGTTCAGATATCTGCGAGCCGGGTACCTGAAGCGGGACATGGGGACCAGCCCAGTATTCACCAAGTGGGATGTGGAAAACTGCCCAAAAACCACATCCAGACTGGCCAGCACACTGGCCTCCATCGTTAAGCTGCTGGACGTATTCGAAACGGGGGCAGTGCGCCTACCTGAGTCCAGGAAGCACCGCATTAGCACTCACGGCTAACCAGGCGGGTACTCATTACATCGTAGTAACTAACCTATTACAATAAATTTCTCATTCCTTACATCACAAGGGACCACTTACATCAATGATTTTTTTTTTAATTATGGCCCAATGTCATCCTCAGAGAGCAGTCATGGCAAAATATAAGTTACTCTGGACATAAAAATACACCGAGGAGGAGGGCACTGTAACCATGGCAAAAACATTTGTTTCACCAGTAATACGTTTTTTAAGTGTAATAAGGTAACATACCCAGAAAACTTTTATGTCAATTGATTCTGACCATGGAAGTCTTTGCAATCATAAAAAAAATATTCTTAGTAAGTGTAAATTGGTAGACATAAATACAAGCCATTGGAACTGGAGGTGCCTTCATTCAACAGAAGAGGAAAACTGTTGTGTGAAATGATAATACTGATGGAATAAGTAAAAAGAAGTAACACAAGTGATCAGGTTCAAAAAATGGCTCTGAGCACTATGGGACTCAATATCTGTTGTCATAAGTCCCCTAGAACTTAGAACTACTTAAACCTAACTAACCTAAGGACATCACACACATCCATGCCCGAGGCAGGATTCGAACCTGCAACCGCAGCGGTCGCGCGGTTCCTCACTGAGTGCCTAGAACCACTAGACGGCCGCGGCCGGCAGTGATCAGGTCAAGAAAGACAAGTGACAGAAGAGGACAAGAGAGAAGTCAATAAGAGATGGCAACAACTGAAAAATAAAAAAAAAATATCATGACTGTGATATGTAAAATATTTGATACAATAGTACAGGAATTTGTCATGCCACATGCAGGAAGTGGTAAGTCAACTAACTGGTTTTAACATGTTATGCATTTCCTATAGCAAAATATGTGAATAAGCACTGCCATCTTAGATTGCAAATGGGTGTCCTCCAACCTGTAAATACATTTTTATTATCAAGATCTAGGGATTAGTTTCATGGCTCAAAACTGGATTTTCCATTTATTCTAACATACTTTACTCTCAGGGCTTGACAATGCAGACTGTTAATGGATTAATTAATTAATTAGTCACTGGTGTACACATCTGGATTTAACTAGCCATGGATTGGAGTCTATAGTCAGCATTTGACCATTTTCTCCAGTGAAGAATAGAAAATTGCTGCTCTATCAATCAATGTGCATTTCATCTCAACATGATCACACTTAGACAAGTACTTAACCACTATGAAAATATTAATTCATCTTCCAATTTAACCTAATAAATTAATTTCAAGTTGTGACAACACAAAATTATACTAAATGAATGCATAACTGTGAACTTTACCATTCATTAAAAATGATGTGTCCCCATCAACAGCTGGCACACCAGAATCAAAAACTGTATCATTCGCTGACAGGCAGAATGATAATACTTGCACAAGGCCATCTTCTGGTAAGTCTGTGAGGTGTCTTAAGCACCATTCTACGCTTTTAACATCTTTCTTCTGTATCAGATGAGGCAGAATTTCACAAAATATTCTGGAAACAAAATCAAACATTATGCTTAAACAACTCTGTTGTCAAGTGTAATGACAATGATACAGAACATTCTCTTTAACTTTTAATATCATGCAGTAGTATGAAACCAACAGCATTCCAGACATTAAAAATCAGAAATAAATCCTAACAGCACAGGCTTTACTGTAAAATAGTGCAACTATTAACTTTTAGTCTATTACCCACTAATGAGGAGAGTGTTTCAAAACAATGGAAACACTTGTATTTCACAACACTGCTTGTTTGTGAAGTAATATCAATGATGTTGTGTGACCAGCATTTGTTGTTGCACATGAAGAAGCAGATGTGCAGCATTGTAGGTAGTATATTACATAGGTGTCCTCGCAGCTGGACAGCTGTGTCAGCTACAACGGGAGATCTCCGACTTGTGCAGTAATACTTACAAGGGAAACTTCCCATTGCAACCCCATCAAATTTAGTCTTAAGAGGGCCCCGTGGATAGCCTGTCAAAAACTGAGCACAGATCAAGCACGAAAACAGGAAGAAAAGGAAGCAAAATTGAAACAGTGAACAGTCCAAGCCGAAGATGTGCAACATCTAGTGAATTCGAATAGCCATGGTGTCATGGTTCTGTGGTCATGCTGTTGGACTGCAAGGCGGGAGATCCGTGTTCATATCTCACTTGTGGCCCATTTTCTTCTTCTTCTTCTTCTTCTTCTTCTCAAAATTGTGAACTGTCCATCTAGTCAGTGATGTGTCTATTTGCTGTATTCAAATTTGTGTCTGCGTTGTGGTGTAACATCCATTTGCAACAACGATGTGTAAGGAAAGGGGCTCCAGATGTATGTAGCTCCTATTTGTTCTACGCAAGTACCACAAGTTACGACTCCTACGTTCTATTTTGGAAGTTTTGGCTCTTGAATTCCTCTGTAACATAATTCACATCCATATATTTGTTGTTTTTATTTCTGTGAGAGGTCTATGCAGCATTTCATCTGCTCTCACTTTTCATCACATTTCCTTGCAACAGTAGTATATTCTTATGACATGACTATATTCTATAACCAATGCATAGTACGACAATTACCAAGACTACAGAAGGAGGAGAGAAACAGCCGACAAAAAGCTCATAATTTTGTGAAAACAAAGGTGCATCAGGCAGATCTGAACATAGATTTCCCACTTTGCAGTCCAACAACATGATCACACAACCACAACACTATGGTTCTTGACTTTGATCGATGTTGTACATCTTAAGCTTGGATCATTTACTGTTTCTACTTTTCTTCTTTTCTCACAGTTCAGTACACCTTTTTCCTGTTTTCATGCTTGATCTGTATTCCATTTTTGACAGGCTATCCAATGGGCTATTTCACCACTAAACCTGAGGAAGGTGCAATGGGGAGTTTTCCTTGTCAGCACTGCTCATATATTAAGTATATTAAGAGCAACAGTGTAAAATGTAAAGGTACAACAGGTGGCCTGTATCAATACACGGTTACAGTTTGACATATTAGTCACATACAGACCATCAGGTATGGGCATATGCTGAGGCAGACAAATATGGGCCACAGAATTGGTGATAGTCCTTTGTACGGAACCATCCTAGACTTTACATGAAGTGGTTTAGCAACACTCCAAAAAACTAAAGCAATGTAGCTGGACAGGAATTTGAATACTGTTTCCTGCAAATACGAGTTCAGAGCCTTAAGCATGCTACCTTCCAAGTCTCAGTGAATAGAATCATTTAACTTTACAAGGACTGCCAAAAAGAACTGTAGATGAGATAAGATGAGGGTTTAGTACTCAGCTGATGACTAGGTCATTTGGAATGGAGCAGAGCCTCAGGCTGCATATATTGGAACAGGAATTCATCCATGACCTCTCCAACAGAACCATCCCTGTATTCAGTTTAAGTGATTTAGGGAAAACACAGAAAACCTAAACCTGAGTGGTCAACAGTGACTGGAATCGTATTCATCCTGAATGCAAACATTGCACAGTTCACTCGGTAATGAGATTATGTGAAATCTGTCAGCATCAGCAGTAATGACTTCCTGCAATTGACATCTGATATATGCCTTAGAAGATGAACAAATGCAATAAGACAGTGATCTCAAAATTTCTGATTCCCAGTAGAATATGACAACAACATACATGTGACAGTGGAACGACACATATAACAATCACTGGAAGAAAAAAATTTTGTCTCATTTTTCCTCAAACATCTTTGAACACAGTTGCACCATCCTCAGTGGATATTCTGTATTTAATCATGTTCCATTTGGACTTACAATGTTTATGAGGTATCCTCATTACTGTCATCCTCAGCTCTTTAGAATTACTGTAGCTCCTCTGCAACCTTTCCCTTTTTTCCCACGGCTGATGAGTAGTGACTAGTACCTAAATATCTATGCAGTTACTCCCTTCCACATTTGTTTTTCATTACATATATTTCTCGGATAACTGAGTTTCTTCAAATGGAGAACACAGTAACATTTTGTACTGCGTTGTTTTTTAAAAATTACAAACAATGAGCTTTTTGATCATTTAAAAAACAGCCACTAACCATTCTTAACAGGCACCATTTCTGGCTACTCAAAGATAGTCATGCACTGGTTTCTTGAAGTCCTCCAGTGTCTCACAGCACTGGATATGCTGGTGTTCTTTTACAAAACCCAAAAGATGGTAGAATGCCATGCTATGGCTGCAGGGTGGAGAAGACAAATGCTCGAATTCCTAATTTTCTCCACAGTGACATAAGCAGTATGTTGCCAAACATCGTCCTGCTGGACAATCTTCTTCCCAAGGTTTCACTGTGGAATACTTAGACGTGTCTGGATGTAAAGAACAGCATTTATTGTTTGTCTAAGTCAAACAGCCAGATGGTAATCATCTGCATCCCAAAAGACTTTCGCAGCAGATCACACTGTCCTTACTCTCTTCGCAGATGGTGAATCCTCATGGTGCCATTCTGTACTTTGTCACTGTGTTTCTGGTTCACAACAACGGAATCAGTTTTCATCACCTGTCTCAATGTTCATCACAAAATCGTCTCCTACATTTCAAAATCTCCTCAGAACACACTGGGTGAAAGTTTGTATCTGAGATTTCCAGTCTTCAGTCAGTAGAAGTAGGATTCACCTGGTATAAACTTCTTGATAAACCAAAGTTTCAAAATTTCTTAAATTGCAATCTCACTCACAGTGACGTAACTGATTAGGTAATGAGCCTATCAACTCTTTTTCTGTTGTCTACTGTGAAGGCAGTTCAAGGATGACTGCTATAGGACTCATATATTATGCTTTTGTTCCTTCCTGTCTTTGAGATGTTTCACCCAACTCCTAATCCTGCTGGCACACAAGAGCATGTCTCCAAAACCACACTGAACTCTGGGACGAATCTGAGCTGAAGATTTTTCTTCTTTAACAGGGAATTCAATGGCAGCACATTGGACTCAGACCACAATCTATTGGTTATGAACTGCAGATTAAAATTGAAGAAACTGCAAAAAGGTGGGAATTTAAGGAGATGGAACCTGGATAAGCTGACTAAACCAGAGGTTGTACAGAGTTTCAAGGAAAGCATAAGGGAACAATTGATAGCAGTGGGGGAAAGAAGTAAAGTAGAAGAAGAATGGGTAGCTCTGAGGGATGAAGTAGTGAAGGCAGCAGACGATCAAGTAGGTAAAAAGATGAGGGCTAGTAGACATCCTTGGGTAACAGAAGAAATATTGAATTTAATTGATGAAACGAGAAAATATAAAAACGCAGTAAATGAAGCAGGCATAAAGGAATACAAACGTCTCAAAAATGAGATCGACAGGAAGTGCAAAATGGCTAAGCAGGGATGGCTAGAGAACAAATGTAAGGATGTAGAGGCTTATCTCACTACGGGTAAGACAGATACTGCCTACAGGAAAATTAAAGAGACCTTTGGAGAAAAGAGAACCACTTGTATGAATACCAAGAGCTCAGATGGAAACCCAGTTCTAACCAAAGAAGGGAAAGCAGAAAGACGGAAGGAGTATATAGAGGGTCTATACATGGGCGATGTACTTAAGAACAATATTATAGAAATGGAAGAGAATGTAGATGAAGATGAAATGGGAGATGCGATACTGCGTAAAGAGTTTGACAGAGCATTGAAAGACCTGAGCCGAAACAAGGCCCTGGGGGTAGACAACATTCCATTAGAACTACTGGCGGCCTTGGGAAAGCCAGTCCTGACAAAACTACCATCTGGTGAGGAACATGTATGAGACTGGCGAAGTGCCCTCAGACTTCAAGAAGAATATAATAATTCCAATGCCAAAGAAAGCAGGTGTTGACAGATGTGAAAATTACCAAACTACCCGTTTAATAAGTCACAGTTGCAAAATACTAACGCGAGTTCTGCACAGACGAATGGAAAAACTGGTAGAAGCAGACCTCGGGGAAGATCAGTTTGGATTCCATAGAAATATTGGAACACGTGAGGCAATACTGACCTTACGACTTATCTAAGAAGAAAGATTAAGGAAAGGAAAACCTACGTTTCTAGCATTTGTAGACGTAGAGAAAGCTTTTGACAATGTTGACTGGAATACTCTCTTCCAAATTCTAAAGGTAGCAGGGGTAAAATACAGGGAGAGAAAGGCTATTTACAAATTGTACAAAATACCAGATGGCAGCTATAAGAGTCGAGGGAGATGGAAGGGAATCAGTGGTTGGGAAGGGAGTGAGACGGGGTTGTAGCCTCTCCCCAATGTTATTCAATCTGTATATTGAGCAAGCAGTGAAGGAAACAAAAGAAAAATTCAGAGTAGGTATCAAAATCCATGGAGAAGAAATAAACACTTTGAGGTTCGCCGATGACATTGTAGTTCTGTCAGAGACAGCAAAGGACTTGGAAGAGCAGTTGAACGGAATGGACATTGTCTTGAAAGGAGGATATAAGATGAACATCAACAAAAGCAAAACGAGGATAATGGAATGTAGTCGAATAAAGTTGGGTGATGCTGAGGGAATTAGATTAGGAAATGAGAGACTTAAAGTAGTAAAGGAGTTTTGCTATATGGGGAGCATAATAACTGATGATGGTCGAAGTAGAGAGGATATAAAATGTAGACTAGCAATGGCAAGGAAAGCGTTTCTGAAGAAGTGAAACATGGACGATAAATAGTTTGGACAGGAAGAGAATAGAAGCTTTCGAAATGTGGTGCTACAGAAGAATGCTGAAGATTTAATGGGTAGATCACATAAGTAATAAGGAGGTATTGAATAGAATTGGGGAGAATAGGAGTTTGTGGCACAACTTGACGAGAAGAAGGGACCTGTTGGTAGGACACATTCTGAGGCATCAAGGGATCACAAATTTAGCATTGGAGGGCAGCGTGGAGAGTAAAAATCGTAAAGGGAGACCAAGAGATAAATACACTAAGCAGATTCAGAAGGATGTAGGTTGTAGTAGGTACTGGGAGATGATGAAACTTGCACAGGATAGGGTAGCATGGAGAGCTGCATCAAACCAGTCTCTGGACGGAAGACCATAACAACAACAACAGTAGGAATGAAACACAGATCAGCTGTTTTGTAAAGATAGCCTGTAGCCAAAAGATAGAAGTTAATAGTATTATTACTTTGCCAACATTTAGTGCAAATTTTGTAAATGGCACAACTATAATTAAACATGTTGGGAACTCTACTACACAGTAAATGGTTACTCTTACTCCTTCCATTATTTGGAATATACTACTACTACTACTACTACTACTACTACTACTACTACTACTAATAATAATAATAATAATAATAATAATAATAATATCATGATGTTAAAACACTTCTTTACACAGTTAAATATCACAATGAAATACAAATATTATATTACAACACTTTTGGTTAATGCTTTAAAAAATCAAGCATATTTTATGTTGCATCAGGATCACAAAATACTTCTTCCTTAACAATTTAGTATGCTATTGTACAATACAAGGACAGTGATATAATGCCACCCAAACCTTTCACACTACGAACACCAATTCTTACAGCCTTTTCAAGGTCATAGTTTAAAATAATCTCCATCGATGTGAAAACTGTATCACCATCCAAACAGAAACTGCAACGAAACCTATGCACTCAACATGTCACAATTCTGCTGTACAAGTAGCAAATAAAAGTAGTGAAATTCATCAAACAACATTATATACAATGCTCCAAGATAATGAGAAACCTCACCTTAACAGAAAAATGCCATCTCTGTCTGACCTGATTTTCCGATTATATTCAAGGCCTCCACACAAGATGTATCTTATATCCGGAAAATGGACAGATTTGTTTGTTTTAATGAAACTATTCTTCTCAGTTTCAGGAGCATAATCCAGCATTTAAGGGCATATAAAGGAACTGATGGATCATTTTACGTAGGCTCATTTATGTGAGCTGCTTGCAGCAACATTCTTGCAAGTATTGAAAGATGAGACAGGAACAAAGTTCATCATATATCTCTATGCCACAGAAAATAATCATTCTGACACATGAGGTATTAAATTATTTATAAAAAATCTCAACAGGTGCACAATAATGTATACTCTAGGCGATTAAGTAATGACTGACATTTTGGGAAAACATTTCGACTTTTATTCTTTAATCACAAACAGTTCTACAGTAGAGAACAGTGGTGCTAGCTAGTCTAATTGGAGACCTTAATTTCCTTCCCATGTTTCACACAAATACAACTGGCAATAAGTAAACAAGAAAAATAATCACTGACTATGTATATCATTTCAGGTATTATCAGAAAAATGCTCAACATCCTGTACAACTTACAGTGCCTGTGGCCAGCCATCTGATGCAACACCTTCCAGCCTTTCACGAATATGATTCGGTGCCGTGGAGAAGATATTCTGCGTTGAATCCACACTGGAGCCAGTATCACTGGTAGTGCCCCAGTCAGCCACAATAGCTGGCCGCAATCCAGCTTCAGAAAGAAGAGGTCGTGAAGTGCCTAGTAGGGCAGCGAGGCGTTCATCACCTATGTGAAATGGCACTACCACCAGGCTAAGGCCAACAGGGAGAAGCAGTGCCGACTGCACACGCCACACCTGTGGCCGCGGGCTGAACAGTTTGAAGTGCAGTCTTGATTTTACCAGTCGGAACTGCAAATTCAGCACCAGCATAAAGGCACCTAATGAAAATAAGGGAAAAAAGCACCCAAAATCAGTGCATAGCAACGGTGATGTACATTTGTTCAGTTTTTCCCCCCTAACTTGGCGAACTGAAATACTGCATGTCCCTAAAAATATCCAATAGTGAATCGTATAATGATAACAAAAACCTTAAGGCTGTAAAGCAGCCAAAGTCAACCTGGAAAAGTTTGCACTGACTTTCAACCATTCTTCTCCTTCAGGTCTCTCTTTGAGAGAGAGAGAGAGAGAGAGAGAGAGAGAGAGAGAGAGAGAGAGTACTCTGCTGTAATGATACTGATAGTTCAATACAACATCTCTGGAACAATGATAGCAACTTTTTTACTGATTCTGGCTCTGTCTAAGGTTTGGTAGAACCCAACCTCTGCATCTGCATTCTCTTTTAGGGCATACTCCTAAAATCATCATGAGTTCCATCAGGCAGCTATAAGCAGTACCAAGCCTTAGTAACCGAAATACATACCTCATTTATTCAATGAAAATAACTGAAAAGCACTGCTTAGCGATACCCGAATTTGACTAAAATCTCACTAGAAAAGCATGTATACGGCTCCAGTGTCATTAACTGACAATCAATATTTTTTTCATAAAATCTGAAACTGTAATCTGAAGGCACAGAAAACGGTCGCTATGTTTCTGCGGTGACAAACATAACACCAAAAAAGAATTGTTGTTGTTCAAAAAGCTTAAGGGGGTGCAACCAAGTGATGTCTTCAACAACTGCCAATATTTTCATCTACATCTACATCTACATCCATACTCCGCAAGCCACCTGACGGTGTGTGGCGGAGGGTACCCTGAGTACCTCTATCGGTTCTCCCTTCTATTCCAGTCTCGTATTGTACATGGAAAGAAGGATTGTCGGTATGCTTCTGTGTGGGCTCTATTCTCTCTGATTTTATCCTCATGGTCTCTTCGCGAGATATACGTAGGAGGGAGCAATATACTGCTTGACTCTTCGGTGAAGGTATGTTCTCGAAACTTTAACAAAAGCCCATACCGAGCTACTGAGCGTCTCTCCTGCAGAGTCTTCCACTGGAGTTTATCTATCATCTCATTTTGAGAGGTACGCAGAGAGAGGGAGCAAGAGGAGATGGAAAGAGAGATGGATGAGAAGGAGCTGGCCATATAGAGGGGACAGGTGTGGGAGGTGTATAGGCAGATGGAAGATGCAGATGATTGGAAAAGAAACATGGTGAGAGGAGACAGGTGGAAGGGATTTGGAGAGGCAGGTGGAAGGGGGGACATTGTGAGGAGGCAGGTGGAGAATGAAGTGGGTGTGAGGACCCAGGTGGAAGAGGGATTGTGTGTGAGGAAGCAGTTGGAAGAGGGAAAGAGGTGTAGCAGGAGGAAAGAAGATTGGGGAGAGATTTAAATTTATCCAGATTATTCTGCTGAAACTATTTCAACAAACTCTGATATAAATATGATATTATTTGAATACAAAAAGTGTGGAAGTAAGACATATCTACTCCACCTAGGGAAGGGATGAGAAAGGAGTGATACATAAATATCTTCTACTACATGAATGAGCACTTCAGTGAGTTTTTATCAGTGTGTTTCCTCATGGTTAAATGCCAAATATACATTTAACATCCTGTGTGGAATCGTATAGTCTACTTATGTGTGCATATATGTGGTGGTGGTGGTGTTGTTGTTGTTGTTGTTGTTGTTGTTTGTGTGTGTGTGTGTGTGTGTGTGTGTGTGTGTGTGTGTGTGTGTGTGTGTGTGTGTGTGATACAGGCTGCAGGGTGCTATGAATAATCTTAATGTTCCGTGATCAATCTCATGGAGAAAGCTTTCAGAGAGAAGCATGTCGTGTGCTGACTTGGGCACGTTTGCCCTAGAGATTACAGTAGCAGAGAGGGCTGTTTTGTATTCACTCCGCATGTATCCTGATATTGTTAGTTTATTCAAGGACAAGGGCTATGCTACATTCGTGTAGGACAAGCCAGATTTTGTACAAAAGATGCAGTGTTTACTATCCAATCCAACTCAGAGCTGATCCAACAAAAAGGGCTGAGAGGAAGACTAATAACCTCCTGAATAAACATTCCCTGTTCAAAGAGATTATCCCCCGCAGTTGGTGCTCCAAAATAATGTGTAGCAAAACACATTGCTATTCTGTTGAACACACTTGTAGGTCAGTGTGTACATCACATTAAGAACGCAGCAGATTTCTTATGTCAATTATAGGGACTATGTTTGAAAGAGTCTGATATTTCAGTGAGTCTCGATGGAGTCTCCCCACTCACATTCCTCTCTCTCATTCATTAAGTGAGGTTAGGTTCAGTGTTGAATTAACTAACTTAGTTCAACATATGTTGACTCCCACTTACTTTTTATTCAATGACCTGTTCCATAAACAGACAGATGGAGTTGTGATGGAGAGCCCTTCATCACCTATTATTACTGAGCTGTTTATGGGAGATTTCGAGGAACGTGCCCTGGAGTCAGTGGCTTTGAAACCTGTAGCTTTTTGAGATATGTAGATGATACTTTTGTTGTTTGGGCTCACGGAATTGAGAATTTAAACATCTTTTGAGAACATCTTAATTCAGACCACCTAAATATTCACTTCCTTGATGGAAGTGGAAAAGGATGGCTACCTTCCATTCCTTGATGAAAAGGTTGATGGTACATTGGGACGTGTTGTTTACAGGAAGCAACTCTCACTGATTTGGATGTTTAGGCTGATAATTGTCAGCAGCTGGCTCAGCATGGAGGTGTGCTTCATACCTTAAAACACAGGGCCCATGCCATCTCAGACCCTGAAAGTTTCTCAGCTGAGTTGGCCCACCTCAAAATCACCTTTCACCTGAAAGGTTACATTGAAAGCCACAGATCAGCTGAGTGTTGTGCTGCGGACCAAACACAAATTGAGTGAGTGATGAAAAAAATAATGAGGCCACAGCCTCACGTACGTTTCATTTCCAACAGGAGTGGTTGTATTCGTAGAAAAATGATGTGAAGAATGTTTTTCAAACACTATCTAAGATAAGGGCCCCTTGAGGGTCTCTAAAGGGTGATCTTAGTTTGAATACGGCAGGTGTCTACTGAATCCCTTGAAGTTGTAACAAATCATACATTGGTTAGACCACCAAGACTGTGGAGGACTGCTGGTGAGCCTAAGCATCACACACGCTTACAACAATGAAGCAAATCTGCTATTGCAGAATATTGCCTTGGCACCAGCCATCCTAAGTAATATAACAAAACGGACAATCTGGCATGTACTTCCAGCTGTTGGGACACCAGTTTATGCAGACGTTTGCTTGAATCCTGGTCGAATTCTCCTCCCCGCTCCAACCAAACAACAGAGGGACAAAATTAATGCTACTTTATCACCTGTTACAATTAAAATTCACTATCAATGATTATCAACATTTGTCATCTAAAGATGTGTGGCGACCCTTTCAATTGTGTCTATTTTATCTTTCTGTATGTGTCCTGCTTATCGAAGATTTAAATTTTCTTGCATAACACTCTGTCACTGCATTTGTGCCTTAAAAATGGCGAGGTGTACACCTGTAAAAATATCAGCGATTGTCAAAGACTTCACCCGCCTGTATTCACAAAAGTTATTTGAATATTTTATATGTGGGAGAAACTGAAGTTTCACAATATGATTATTTGCAAACTAGTGTGTTCATAATTTCTCCTTGAAGTTTGAAGTGATTGCATTGGTATTACAATAAAATGACAGAATCTTCATGAACAAATTTTCAAGTGCTGTGGCACATCAGTCTTATATGGGAATTTTCTCCCCACTCCAATGGTGTAGCAGCGGCTAACATGCTACAGCACACTGTAAATAACACACTAAAATTATCCCATTTCTCTTCAAATTAAGCCAGAAATCAAACTAAAATTACACCATTTCTCTTCAAGGGCAAGCCACGAATCACACTAAAGTTATGCCATTTCTCCTCGAATACATGCTGGTATGCAAATAAAATGGACAAAAATATGTTTTGTAGTGCTCTCTCCAATATGACTAGAAACCAGTATGCTATGATCAAGCGCTGAAATGATCATCAGCCACACTACGATGAACTCAGAGAAGGAATCCAGCTGTCCGTTTTCCACTGGGCATGCTCTGATATGGCGTCATCCCTTCCAGTCCTACGACTACTAAGTTGCTCACAGCACAAGAGTGGTATTTCTCTTTGAAATTCCATGTAACACATTCTGATTGCATAGAAGGGTATACCTCTGTAAATATCAAGCTGTCAAACCAACAAGACAACATTTGTGGACAAGAGCAAATAGAAAAAAAAAAAAAAAAAAAAAACATATTTAAAAATGCTGAAATTTTAATATGTAAGGCATAGTTTTCTATTGCAGAATCACAAAAATCACTTGACAGTGGGCTAGAAGGCTGAAACTAGTCATGAACAAACAAAATTAATACAGCAAAAGTGAGAAATGCCACCACCTTTTAGTATGAAAGTGTTTTCTGTAGGTTGTCTACTATAGAGACACTTTTGCAGTAGATCTTTGGAGGAGAAAGTGAGATTTAAGGAGACACATAGGTTTTTTCTGGATCTAAAGCTAAAAAAAAGGAGGAAATGGGATGAGACTCACTGACCTGGCTCAAGCTATGTGTTTAGAAGCAGGTACATTGCCCTTTCAAGTTCGTAGAATATACCACTTGAGTGATCCACAGGAACAGGTAAAAAGCTCTGTAAGGATCTACATATATAGCACGAGGGATATTTGAGCAGCATATCTCATAACGGTGTGGCAACTAAGCATTTAAGACAACAGACTCACAATTTTGTGGCCCGAATTCGATTCCCACTGGTTTATTTATTTTTTCTATTTCTCGAAGTGTTACACAATTATAAAATTAAATATATTTAAAAGTTCAATTGATATACATATTATTAATAAACTGAATTTAGTTACAATTACTGCCCTTGGAAATTTAAAGCCTATAGACGACCACATATGTAAAATCAGTAAGTGGGTCAAAATCACCTATTCATTCTCTCAGTGACACACAAGAGAGAGAAGGCCAAAATACTGAATTCGGTTTTCCAAAGTTGATTCACCGTGGAAGATCTTAACACTGTTCCTCCTTCCAATCGTCGTACAAACATTGAAATAGCAGATACCGAGATAACCAATCGCAGAATTGAAAAGCAGCTATAATCGCTTAGTAGTGGAAAGGCTAGAGGACCAGATGAAATACCTATAAGATTCTGTAAAGATTACGCAAAAGAACTTGTTCCCCTTCTAGCAGTAATTTATCGTAGATCATTTGAACAACGAAAGGTATCTAATGACTGGAAAAAAGCACAGGTCATTCCCGTTTTTAAGAAAGGTCATAGGACAGATCCACACAATAACAGACCTATATCGTTGACATCAATCTGTTGTAGAATTATGGAACATGTTTCATGCTCAAGAATTATGGCGATTTTGGAAACTGAAAATCTTCTCTATAAAAGTAAACATGAATTCTGCAAACAGAGATCTTGCAAAACTCAGCTCGCTCTGTTCCTCTACGAGATCCACAGCGCAGTGGACAACAGCGCTCAGGTTGATGCCACGTTCCTTGATTTCAGTAAGGCATTTGACACCATCCCGCACTGCCCTTTAATGCAAAAAATACGAGCTTACAGAGTACCCGAGCAGAACTGTGAATTGATTCAAGACTTTCTTGCAGATAGAATGCAACAAATCACTCTTAATGGAACTAAATCAACAGATGTAAAGGTAATATCCAGAGTACCACAGGGAAGTGTGTTTACAATACATACAAATGATCTAGTAGAAAGCATCAGATGCTCTTTAAGGCTATTCGCAGATGACGCAGTTGTCTATACCAAAGGAGCAAAGCCAGAAGATAGTGAGAATTTGCAGAAGACCTGCAGAGGATTAATGAATAGTGCAGACTCTGGCAACTGGCACTGAACATAAATAAATGTAACATATGATGTAAATAAAATAGAAAGAAACTTCCACATGGGAAAAATATATTAAAAACAAAGATTCCAAGACTTACCAAGCAGTAAAGCGCCGGTAGACAGGCACAATAAAATAACACACAAACACACACACAAAAATTCGAGCTTTCGCAACCGGCAGTTGCTTCGTCAGGAAAGAGGGAAGGAGAAGGAAAGATGAAAGGATGTGAGTTTTAAGGGAGAGGGTAAGGAGTAATTGCAATCCCGGGAGCGGAAAGACTTCTGCTTGTGTCTGTATATGTGTGTGTGTGTGTGTGTGTGTGTGTGTGTGTGTGTGTGTGTGTGTGTGTGTGTGTGTGTGTGTGTGTGAGCGCGCGCGCGCGCGCTTTAGTATATACCTACCCTTTTTTGCCCCTAAGGTAAGTCGCTTGTTCGACCACTACTTGAATACTGCTCAGCTGTGGGGGATCCTTACCAGATAGGGTTGATAGAAGAGAGAGAGAAGATCCAATGGAGAGCAGCGCACTTCGTTACAGGATCATTTAGTAATCACAAAAGTGTTACGGAGATGATAGATAAACTCCAGTGGAAGACTCTACAGAAGAGATGCTCAGTAGCTCGGTACGGGCTTTCGTTAAAGTTTCGAGAACATACCTTCACCGAAGAGTCAAGCAGTATATTGCTCCCTCCTACGTATATCTCGCGAAGAGACCATGAGGATAAAATCAGAGAGATTAGAGCCTACACAGAAGCATATCGACAAACCTCCTTTCCACGAACAATACGAGACTGGAATAGAAGGGAGAACCGATAGAGGTACTCAGGGTACCCTCCGCCACACACCGTCAGGTGGCTTGCGGAGTATGGATGTGGATGTAGATGTAGAAATGTAACTCATCCATGAAAGAAGTGGCTTATAAGGCGCTTGTTTGCCCAATTCTTCAGTATTGCTCACCTATCTGGGATCCCTATCAGGTAGGACTGATAGAGGAGATAGAGAAGATCCAGCAAAGAGCGACACATTTCGTCACGGGATTGTTTACCTGGCGAGAGAGCATTACAGAGATGCTAAACAAACTCCACTGGCAGACATTACAAGAGAGTTGTTGGGAATCATGAAGAGCTTTACTATTGAAATTTCGGGATAGCACTTTTCAGGAGCAGTTGGACAACATAGTACTTCCCTCCACATACATCTCGCATATTGACAACGAGGAGAAAATTCAAGAAATTAGAGCCAATATAGAGGTTTACTGACAATCATTCTTCCCACTCACTATTTGTGAGTGCAACAGGGTTGGAGGGACCAGATAGTGGCACCGAAAGTACCCTCTGACACACACCATTAGGTGGCTTGTGGAGTATGATGTAGATGTAGATGTTGTAGCACATCGGTAAAATTTTGCACAAGCCGCCACTGTGTTGGTGTCATCAGAATTTATGAAGCATGTAGCCCATGTAAATGATTGTCATTTTTATACTCTTAATTACCGTAATTCATAATTACCCTAACAGAAATACATGCAACAATAAACATATTTACCCTGTTTCTCAGTTACAAACAACTATTATTACACTGGGGTGCACTGTGAGTGCATATTCTGAAATTCCTCATCACAATCTTGAATATGGTATGCTGTAAGTTATCACAATTCACTGTGGTCAAAAGTTATTAACTTTCAAAGTTTTTAGTGATTTGCTAACTGCTCCATCTTGCAAAAAGTGCACATGCAAACAAGTTTGACATGTCAAAATTTTCTGCGCCCATACTGTTTGATAAAATGCCTCAACAAGCACTACATCTCTAATACTTGCTGTACAAACAGCATACGTCAAAAGTATAAAGGGCATTTTGCCTGCACCTCTCTCTCTGTGGTTACCCAGTTCAAAATCTCTTTTTGCTAACAATGTGCAGGAAGGGTCTACTAGACCAGCTTTGGAACCACATTACCTGAGCATTTGCTGTCTAAACAATCTATAGGGGTCATATGCCCATGTTACTCAGCACTACTGCCCTAATCTATTATGCAAACAGTAGCACATTACATGCTGTATTCATCCGAGGAGATAAATGTAAAAGTATGTGTGTGCATATAGAAAGAAACTAAGTGGGTACTATAAAATTTCACAGGGTCATTCTCAAATTTCAGGAGCTTGCAAAGTTACAATATTAATTTTCCATCACCAATAAGTCAAACCAGCTCGTATCCATTGGAGATAACAGTACAGTATAAAAACATGATACATGATGACATACATGTCAGACATGCCAGCCTAAATATGGGACTACTAGAAGGGCAATTTTATTTTACTGTTACAGTAAACATCAGAAAGATTCTAAAGCCCAGTTTGGTGTGAGTTTTGTAGTTTATTCAAGGAAAACTCTCAGTTCTTATCTGTCAAATTATACTGAAATGCAAGTATCTTTTTAAAAATTTCTCTTTCTGTTTTAAGTGTACTCATTAGGCTTACAGCTCTTTTTGTGTCCTGTCCTTTCTCCTTCAAGAATTAATAATCATAAAAATGATCTATGATCCAAAGCATCCCCAACAGATATTTCTGCTGCCTCTCCTTTGTACTTTTGAAGCGTGCCTGATCAGTAACTCGGATGAAAGTATAAAGCAACTGACCTTATAATAACACCAAAAATGACTCGGATGACATTGAACTCAGAAATCTGCATCATATAAATGTTAATGCCAGATTATATCACTGTCAAATAGGGCCCTCTTTGCATGGGGAAATTTCATGTAACAAGCCAATTTCAGCTGCAACTGTCAGTTCACAACCTAGTGGCATTACAAAACAACACTCTTATTTTGCACAAATACGAGTTTTAAAAAAGTAAATAATAAAGAATTTGTTATTAACCCAAAATGTGTGTAAAGCTCCAGCAATGTCTCTTCAATTTAGTTTCAGACTAATTTTTGCAATTATTGGGCCCAGGTATGGAAGGTTTACAAGGGAACACACTTTGTTACGAAATAGGCCTGACCGTGTGCTTAATGCAAATACTTCATTCTTATATGTTTCCAATATTTAAGTTTCCAGTTAAAGAATGGGAAATGTCACACAGAAGTAATAACAGCACAAGTCAAATAACTTTGTTTATAGTCTCTTTAGCACGTAACACATTTCCCTAACAATGCCAAAAATCATCCAGTCTCACGTAAAATTATGTTTGTTTCACATTCACAATGAAGTAACCATTGCTACAGTGTGTTTCAACTCTAAAAACAGGTAGTCATTAATCATAACAACCTTTTTATTTTATGTTTTGATATCAATGTGTTTCTCCATCAAAATTACTGATTAATAAACACAACACTGTTTCAACCATAAATCTTGTAACTAATCCCATGTGCCTTTTTGTGAAATAGCTCAATTATTCAAACACTTTTCTCCTACAGACTGATGAAACACATTCAACTATTAATTACAATTTCTGCAAAATTCTTCATACTGATTGACCTGCAACGTCACTGCATGCGATACCAAGACAGCATGTGACCACTAACATTGGGGCACAGAACTCCAAGACAATGTACCATCAGTGAAAAGGCACACTAAGCTCCGAAAGTTCCAGAAGGCAGCAATAGGTACGGAGTATAATATTGACATATTACAACATTAAAGATAGAAGTACTCATAACAAATGTCAAGTAAATATGTGAATATGTCACTCTTAAAATGCTGGGCTTGAAATGCTCGAAATATTTTATTTTATTTACTTTTTTTAATACCTGTAATGTTAAGTTAAGAAATTATCCGCTAAACACAAACCTTCTTCACTAGGATCTGCACCATACAACATTAAATATGTGCTACTTAGTGCCTTCAGCACAACTGGATTCTTGGTGTTGACACATGAGACTGCTTGCACAAAATTTCCGGGAGACTTTATGTCCGAGGTATGGAAGATGTTCAGTGAGAATAGTTTGCCATCACTCCCTGAAAACCCAAATGTTCATTTGTTCAAGCCTTTCAATAAAAACAGTGAAACTGGTATTTATATCTTAAAACATGTCCAAATACTCACATAAAGTGAAAATGTGGCAGGAAGATGAATCCTGGACAACTGTAAAGCCTTTTAAGGTTATGTCAGGTTCATCCCTGTTTAAGTTTACTTTTTGTATTTCATTCCTGGATCCAACAACAGGTGTCACATACAAAAAGACACCATTCTGCAACAAGAATAAGCACTAAGGCAACAAACTCTTACACTACGGCACTGTTGTACAAAACATTCTCGGACTTCTTGCTGTGGCAATTCAGGGTAAATACAGTCTACTACCCTGAATTAATGTGGCCAGAAGTCCAAGGATCTTTTATACAAGAATAAGTACTAGCACAGCCTAATTGTGTTCGTGTATGTTACTCTCGTTATTTCAGAGATACAGACGTAAAATAGAACTAAAATGCATAAGAACTGTTTAGACTGCCTTGTGCTTTGTACCACAAACAATATGACAAACAATGTATTATGATATGGAATGAGTCAGTATGTAACAAATCTGATATATCAGACACATCTTCTAAGTGCATCTGTGACAACTAAAAGGACATTATAGTTATACTTATCAGTTTTCATCATATGATAGTGATAAATTAACTTCATTTCTGATTTAATACAGCACAAATATCCCCCCCCCCCCTCTCTCTCTCTCTCTCTCTCTCTCTCTCTCTCTCTCTCTCTCTCTCTCTCCACCCCCCCCCCCCCCCCCTACTCTTTGCACAATACTGAAGCTGATCATTGGTTAACATGTGTAATTTTTCCTTACAGTATCATACTTGTGAAAGTTCCAGTTACTTCTAGACAATCAATTATTGTTGACAACAACAGAATAAATGTACTGTGAAGATGATGTCGGCGTATGCAGCTACATAAAGAATTCCACAATGGACACCACGTGTTACAAACTATACTGATGTGACAAAGTCATGGGATAGCAATATGCACATATACAGATGTTCGTAATAACACAATCAGAACGGTATAAAAGGGCAATGCATTGGCAGAGCTATCACTGTACTCAGACTCAGGTCATTCATGTGAAAAGGTTTCCGATGTGATTATGGCTGCATGAGGTAATTAACAGACATTGAACACAGAACGGTAGTTGGAGAAAGACACATAAACATTCCATTTAGGAAACTGTTGGAGAATTCAATATCCGGGATATACAGTTGTGATGGTTCACCTTCTTTATTTCTTCGTTTGTTGTCCCCAGTGTCGCCGTACTGCGTTGTAATACCGGCTGAAAAATGAGGTGTGGTAGTACAGCACTGACTACTTTAAATAATGTAGCCGACAGGTACATAGTTGCATTTCACAGCAATTTACTTGCACTGTTCAAAACCTATCCCCCCTCCTGCCACCAAATAATACACAGTTATATATGCCCAGCGCACTATGGTTTTAACTTTCCATAAGCCTCATTAATAGTTTGCTGGCAAACCTCCACATACTGCTACAGTAGTTTACAATTGAACATCTACGAGCAGTAAAAACCTAACCACAAAGTTCACAGTTCTTGAAAAATAGAAAGGTACGTATGGAACAGACACTGTCATTGTTTTAACACAAGGCCTAATTGTTTTACACTTATTTCACAGATGCATTGTTGTTGATCCAACCAATACGGCCGTGAACTGACTGTCTCTGGACCAAAAATCGTGCTCTTATATACCCTCACAATAATAGGTGCTGAAACTACACATTGCTCGAAGTTAAATTCACAGAAATTACAATTAAAACTTAACTCATTTGATTAACTGAATAGATCAGAAAATTGCTTTTTTTAACTGTTTTTTCTACAACATGAGTTGGGCTGAATTATTGTTTAAATGATGCAATTAACGTATATCGTTACACAAATTATACCTTTGATAAACTGTCAATTACTTTGGAATTAATTAAGGGCTGGCTTTGCTAACATATTTTCGAATAGAGCCAAATAGAACCTTTAAGAGTAGCATTAGTTGTTTCTCCAAATATTTATAATTAGTACAGAATTTATATTTGTTTATAGATCAACAACTGAATTTAAGTTAGTCCTTCAATGTTCCTTTAAGTTAGTCCTTCAATGAAAGTATAAATTAGGAGTAGTCAAAATAAATTAGAAAATCAATTACATGCATAAAACTAAGCACAAAATTAGATCTGGTGTTACATTCCTTAAAACTGAGGGCCAACTCTTCTCTTTTATGAAAATGCAGATTATACTCATGTATGTTAATGGCAATCAGTCAACACTGATAAAAACGAATTTAAGGAGTCAGATGGCAAAACAAGAGGGTAAGTAAACATATACCTACTTGCTTTGTCACACAGTGTCAAGTCTCCCCAGAAAACCACATCTGATGCATTAACTTTCACCAAGGGCAATACTCTCTTTCAAATTCTGAATGTGGCAGGGGTAAAATACAGGGAGTGAAAAGCTATTTACATACAATTTGTACAGAAGTCAGATGGCAGTTATAAGAGTCGAGGGGCATGAAAGAGAAGCAGTGGTTGGGAAGGGAGTGAGACAGGGTTGTAGCCTTTCCCCAAGGTTATTCAATCTGTATATTGAGCAAGCAGTGAAGGAAACAAAAGAAAAATTCAGAGCAGGTATTAAAATCCATGGAGAAGAAATAAAAACTTTGAGGTTCGCCGATGACTTTGTAATTCTGTCAAGAGACAGCAAAGGACTTCGGAGAACAGTTGAACGGAATGGATAGTGTCTTGAAAGGCGGATATAAGATGAACATCAACAAAAGCAAAATGAGGATAATGGAATGTAGTCGAATTAAGTCAGGTGATGCTGAGGGAACTAGATTAGGAATTGAGACAAAGTAGTAAAGGACTTCTGCTATTTGGGGAGCAAAATAACTGATGAAGGTCAAAGTAGAGAAGATATAAAATGTAGACTGGCAATGGCAAGGAAAGTGTTTCCGAAGAAGAGAAATTTGTTAACATCGAGTATAGATTTAAGTGTCAGGAAGTCGTTTCTGAAAGTATTTGTATGGAGTGTAGCCATGTATGGAAGTGAAAACATGGACAGTAAATAGTTTGGACAGGAAGAGAATAGAAGCTTTTGAAATGTGATGCTACAGAAGAATGCTGAAGATTAGATGGGTACTAATGAGGAAGTATTGAATAGGATTAGGAGAAGAGAAGTTTGTGGCACAACTTGACTAGAAGAAGGGATAGGTTGGTAGGACATGTTTTGAGGCATCAAGGGATCACAAATTTAGCATTGGAGGGCAGCGTGGAGGGTAAAAATCGTAGAGGGAGACCAAGAGATGAATACACTAAGCAGATTCAGAAGGATGTAGGTTGCAGTAGATACTGGGAGATGAAGAAACTTGCACAGGATAGAGTAGCATGGAGAGCTGCATCAAACCAGTCTCAGGACTGATGACGACAACAACAACAACAATGCAATGGCTGATGGCCTCCACTTACAGACGAGCAGCACAGTGTGAAATAAAAGTAGAAATCAATGTGGGAGTTATGATGAACAAATCCATTAGGACAGTACGGCAAAATTTGGCATTAATGAGCTATGGCAACAGATGAGCGAGATGGGTGCCATTGCTAACAGCATGACATCGCCTGCAGTGCTTCTCTTGGGCTCTTGACCATATCGGCTGGACCCTATAATGGAATGGCCAGAGGAGTCCTGATTTCAGTTGGCAAGAGCTGATGGTAGGGTTCGAGTATGGCTGCAGACCACACGAAGCCACTGACCCAAGTTGTCAACAAGGCACTCTGCAAGTAAAGGGTGGGCAACAATGGTGTGGGCTGTGTTTACATGAAATGGACTGGGTCTTGGTTATGTTTTGCTACTCTGAGACTTTCTGCAGCCATTCATGGGCTTCGTGTTTCCAAACAACAATGGTATTTTTATAGATGATGATGTGCTATGTCACCAGGCCACAATTGTTTGCAATTGATTTGAAGAACATTCTGGACACATCAAGCGAATGATTTGGCCATCCCGATCACCCAACATGAAACCCATTGAACATGGATGGGACATAATCGAGAGGTCAGTTCATGGAGAAAATCCTGCAACGGCAGCACCTGTAAAATTATGGATGGCTACAGAGGCAACATGGCTCAATATTTCTGCAGGGGACTTTCAACAACTGCCATATTTAATTGCTGCACTATGCCAGGCAAAAGGAGTTCTGACAGGATACTAGGAGGTATCCCATGACTTTTGTCACCTCAGTGTGTTACCTGTCATTGACAAATAAACACATTCTTCCAGAATAATTTTTTTGTTTTTTGTTTTAAAACATTCAGGCATAACTTTTTTTGTTAATACTTCCTACACTGTCACACAGTTACACATCTGTGTAATATAGCACTACAAATCAATAACAACTAAGTTGTATTCATGTACTTTAATAATATTATTAATAATTTGAAATGCGCACTCATCCATTCACTCCACAAAAAAGGGGACAAAACTGAACCAAATAATTACACGGGTATCTCACTCGTGCCGGTCACATATAAAATCCTATCCAAAGTTCTCATGAAGAGATTAGAAGAACAAGCTGACCCACAAATAGGAGAATACCAGGCTGGTTTTCGCAAGGGACAATCATGCATAGAACAGATCTGGAGTTTGTAAATGATTCTCCAGATGAGAAACACCCAAAACACAGTGGTCCCTTTTGTAGATTTTAAAAAAGCCTATGACCCAATAGAGTAGCACTCTGCTACGCGCTGAAAGAATTCGGCATTGACAGAAAGACAAGAACAACCATTCAGCAAACATTAACTCTCACAGTCTCCAAGGTTAAATTTATGAGGGATATCTCTGAGCCATTTGAAGTCCAAACTGGAGTGGGACAGGGTGACAGACTTTCACCATTACTCTTGAATATCATTCTTGAAAAAATTAATAACAGATTCAATGTGAAGTGCTTAGCTTTTGCAGATGACCTTGCAATCCTCACATATAATAGAAAAGAAGCTTCTAACGCCATAGAGAAGTTACGCAAAATTGCACAAAGAACTGGCCTGCAAATTTCGTATGAGAAAACCCAGCACATAGAAAGAATGCCACAAGACAAATTGCCTATTGTGACAACCCATGGGAAAATTGTACAAGTACCACATTTTAAGTATCTGGGAGAAATCATCCAGCCATCAGGGATCAAACTAAAGGCCAATGAGGAAAGAGTAAAAAAAACTACAGAAAGCATATAAACTCACGTGGAACTATTATAACAAAAAGTCCATATCCATTAATGCAAAATTGAGGCACTACAACACTGTCATACTTCCGGTGGCCTGTATGCATCTGAAACAACACAAATAGGTGGGCAAACTAAAATCAAAGGTATAGGGAAACAAGAAAGGAAAATTCTCAGGAAAATTTTTGGCTTGATACAAGAGCAAGGAATTTGGAAGAAGAGACCAACATCAGAATTATATAAATACACAGAGAAGATTACAGATACAATTAGGAAAAGAAGAATGCAGTTCTACGGACATATCCACAGGATGAATGAAAACAGAATTTCAAAGCGAATTCTTAGTAATCAACTCAAGCAGGGGAAAAACAAAATCAAAAGAAGTTGAAGAGGATCTCAGACAAGCATACATAACAGTAAACAATGCAGAAAATAGAACTGAATTCAGGAACATAATCAAAAAACATAAATTTGACACCACAACACAGAAGAAACCAGGATGCAAATGGACAGCAGAGCAAAAGAAACACAGTGAACATACGAAGAAAATTTGGGCTCAGAAAAAACAAACAATCATCATAGAGGAATTCACGCTCTCTTTAAATGGGAATAATCAATAATAATAATAATCTCTAGAAATGGTATTATTTTCAGTTTCCTAGTACTTGAAATGAGATGGGTAATGTGTTATGAATGTCTCTTGTTATGGACCATCCTACAACCTTTAGCCCTCATTGAAAGTGCAATATTTCCTAAATACCACTTGTTTTAATAAATAACAATAATGACAATTATAGTTAAGTGGGCATTCCATATTCTTATAAGTGATAACAGGAATATTACTCCACAATACACCAATCCATTTAAACAGCCCCTTTCATCTCTAAAATCTCCTGGCATCCATGTTGGAAAAGACACTAACCTTAAACATTTTGTAATACCTATGTACTTTTGAGTTCAAGTTCTTATCAATGCACATACTCAAACTTCTGAGTTTTTAATCTGAACTGTCACATAAGCTGCATCACTTGAAGCAGGCTGTATTTTGCAAAAAGTAAACTTTGTCCCATATCACGTGCTAAGTGATGATCAAAAGTGACACTTTATTTTGAGCAACTTAATTAACACATATTGCAGTTAAGTGAGCACAGGGCTCATTTTGAGTGGAAATAACTAACTTTATATGTTTATTGTACATTTGAAATGCTATCTGTAGGCCTAATTTTTGCAGCTCATAAATAATGAAAATTTGTGTAGTGTACAGTGTGTCAATTGGTTTGCAACTGTTTTTGGGCACTAATTTTGTTTCTCAATGTGCAACAAATGTGAATGTTACCATAGGGTATTCAGTCAGGAAGTGGTGAAGATTGTGGCTTGGAGTTCCAGTGGGGTGATTGTAGAGCAGAAAGCACAGATTTGTGCCTTTCAGGCTGCATTAAATTATGTGAAATTTGAACCAGATAGGTTGAAGGGAGGAAAAAGTCTGTGGGAACTGGGGAAAAGTAAGTAGTAATGGGCAAAAGGGTGAAAAGTTATACTGCTTCTTCATTTGCATTTTAGATTCCACAATCTAATAAATTTGTTGTGTCGCCTGAAATGGTAGGAGAAGAGCCTCTCATCCAACTGTAGGTTGTAGCAGACTTTTAGCAGAAAACTGAGTGTCAATGAAAAAGAGATTATGAAAAAAAATTCTTTCTGCTAGGTAGCTGATATGATGCAGGCATTTAAGACAGATGATACAGGACAAATCAGAAGCAAAATACCAGGTCACAAGTATTTTGAAACCAACAGCAAGCCTTAGCTTGTCTCTGTCCCCTCCCTGTATCCTCCTTCGTCTCCATCTCCACCTTCTTCATCCGTCTCCCTCTCTCCTCTCCCCACCCTCTCCCTCTTTCCATATCTCTTATATGCTCTATCATCAGAACTTCTTTCATCTAGCTGTGCAGCCGCTGAATCATCTGTCGAAAGATCTGCCTCACATTATCCTGATTATCCTGTTACCCTTTCCTTGCCTCACGATCGTTTCCCACCCCCACCCCACCTCAAACTGCCCACACAAGTTCTCTCAATAACTGATAACAATCAGTCTCGCTGTGGTAGTGATCATTTGGGTATCCATGTAAGTGAATGTGTATACTTTTTGTACAAAAAGAGCAAGAGCTTGAAAGCTACGATGAACACTGTTTTCTGTTACATGTATCTATGCCTCATACATCAGCCCACTATAGGTGGGAGATTCTTTTACATATTGTTCCGTGAACGTGTAGATCCAGGAATTTCCATTATTGTTGATAATACAGATGTCTCTCTCACTTCTCCTTAATTAATAAATAATTAATAAAGTTACATATCCTCTGAAAAATAAGAGCTCATCTAAATTTGATAGTATTTTTAACAGAGGACTAAAGTGTTCCCGCATAACAACTATTGTCATTCCTAAAATATGCACTGCATCACTAACTCAGAGCATTTTTCCAGTGAGACTGAAATATACCATCGTTAAAGCTGCGTCTACAAAAAATGAAATAGGACAGTGTCAGTAACTACCAACTGGTTTCACTACTGCCATCATTTCCCAAAAAATCTGAGAAGGTTGTATCATCTACCTGAGCAACAATAATATCCTTAGCAAATCACTGTTTCAATTTCAGAACAGTTGATCAACTGGGAATGCCAGTTATATATACGAGGTTTGTTCAAAAAATTTCGCAACGTTCAGAATTTCATGCCACTGGTGTGTTGAAGCAAAATGCGGTTGGCAACCCTATACAAGCCTGTGTGTAATGTGTAACTGCTGGAAGTTTCATTGTTGTATGTCTGTTAGTTATTGTTCAGTGCTGTATTGGGTAGAACATTGTGTCGCACAGTTTGCAAATTTCAAAATGGCAGAAGCAGAGGAGCAATGCGTCTGCATTAAATTTTGTATGAAACTCAAGAAAATCTTTACAATGACACACCAAATGATTCAGGAACCCTACAGTGATGAGTGATTAAACCATACTCAGTGTTAGGAGTGGTTCACATGGCTTGAAAATGGCAGTTAAATATGACCCTCATTCAGAACACCCTCCAACAACTATCAACGATGCTCGTGTCAGGAACATAAATGAAATTGAGCATGCCAGTTGGAGATTGACTCTCCAAGAGATTACAGAGGAATGTAACATTTCAGTTGGATCATGTCATGAAATCCTGACACAGCATCTTGGAATGCATTGTGTTGTCGCCAAGTCTGTCCCATGGCTCATGAGTCAGGACCAGAACGACCTTCGCCTTGCCATCTGAGATGAGCTTTTGGATTATGCAAATGAGAGTGAGATGTTTCTTAAGAGAATTATAGCCAGTGATGAGATGTGTGTCCATGGGTCTGATGTTGAGATCGAGGTTCAATCTTCACAACAGATCGGGAGAGGATCTCCAAGACCAGAAAAAGCTAATCAGCTAAGTTAAATGTCAATGCCATGCTCATAGTTTTATTTGACTTTGAAGGATTAGTTCATCACGAGTTCTTGCCACAGGGACAAATTGTTAATCAATGGTACTATCAGGACATGCTGCGACGCATGTGAGAAAATGTGAGAACGGAAGGGCCTGAAATGTGGTGAGACAGTTTGTAGCTCTTCCATGACAATAAGGCACCCGTACATTCATTGGTTTTGGTGCATGATTAAAGCACAAAAAATTAAATCACTGTGCTGCCTCATCCTCTGTACTCTCCAGACCTGACCTAGGTGGACTTCTTTTATTTTGAAAGTTGAAAACCACACTGAAAGGACAAAGATTTGCAACTCTTGATAAGATAAAAGAAAGCTCGCAGATGGCTTTTTGCACACTCCAGCTATAAACGTGCCAAGACTGCTTCCGGAAGTGGAGACTGCATTGGGAGCAGAGTATCAAATGTCAAGAACAGTGTTTCGAAGGACACCAGGCACAATAATTAAAAGGTAAACGTAGAAAAATTTTGTGGAGAAAGTTCCAGAATTTTTTGGATAGACTTCATATATTCACCAAATTTTAGAAGCATTCCACAAGGTTCAACCTCAGACACAGGAGCACATGGGTGCATTTAATGTACATTAAAAAATAGATTAAGCTGTCAGACAAGCCTTCATCAGTGCCTCTAAAATTCAAGTGCATCTTACTCAAAATTAATATAAAATTTCCAGTGTTTGATTTAAATTCCCGGTGGTCTTAAAAATGGCCATATATTCAATGCCACAGGAAACCTATCTCCATTTGGCAACACTGGATTAAAACAGCAACAGCAGTGCACCAATGTGACGAACATGAGTTTTGCAGGGATTCACAAGCTTGCTAACAATGTCTCCTCCCCGCCTCAACAACACACACCCAGAACACTGTCTAGCCTATGGTGCATCATTACAGTCTACGTCGCCAGTGAACTTGAACTGAAAGTGATATCAGGGTTGCCACATGTTTCCCCACATGAAATTCCCTGGTATTTCCCTGAGTTCCAGACAAGTTTTAGCATTTTTCCCTGACAAATTTTGAGATCTCAAGAGTAATTTAAGACATAAATTGGCAATCTGTCTTTGCAGCTACAGTACAAGAAACAATAGTGCAAACGGGGAAATATCTTAAAAAAACTCACAAGCAGATGGCGTTTCCTGATAGGACCAAAAATCTTAAGTACTAACATCAACACATTTTGCTAATAACTGCTTTTAGATAGAGAAAGCAAGTCAAATAGTATGTGTGCTTCATTAAGACCACCGATGTTATTTTATTTCAATAAAACATAACACATTTGGTGGCAAAAATAAGCATTTCCTTGGAGTACCAAGACAAATTTAAAATACCTTCACTGGTTTCAGAAAAGAATTGTATAAGGTGGGGAAGAATTGTGTAAACAAACACTGTAGATGATTGCCAATAAAATGTTGGTTCTACTATGTTCGTTACTGTCAGTTATTACCCACTGTATTATATCTATTATTGTACAAGTATTTTATCATTTTTCTTTCAAGAAATAAATGAGTACACAGCGTACAAACTGCCAGCGACTAACACAATTTTCTTCTTCTTATCATCCATACTTTCTAACATATAAACTACATTTTAAGTGCCAAAATGTACTAGAACAAATAAAATGTCAATAAAACGCCTTGAGGTGAGACGGTCGCAATTCCTGAAATCCACTGCTGATAGCCTCTGGCCTGCTGAGGACCACGACTGTCCTGGATCCATGGATGAACCATGAAAATCCACTGCCTTACACCATACACAGACAGACCCGGCCTGTGGGCACATCAGTGATACTAGTTCTGACAGGCAGGGCCTGCACATTAGTGGGAACTGAATGGCTTCAGGCTGGCAGACCTGATCCATTACAGACAATTGTAGAAATGGCCTGCAGTTTTGGCCCACTGTGGAAATCCACTTGTGTGACGAGCTACTCACTAGCCACAGATAGCACGTCGATGAAAGGAGACGAAAGTGATCAATGCATGCAACAGATAACTCTTTCAAATACTCTGAGAATCAATAATAATGAAGATGAGTAACAACTCACCATAAAGATGGTTGCTGAGCTGCAGACAGGCACACAGAAAAGACAGTCACACTCTCACAACTAAATTTTCAGCCATAGCTTTTGTCAGAAAACCAGAACACACCACATTCACACCATCACTCACACACAACTCATGCACATGACTGCCGTCTCCAGCCCCTGCATCTACAGTCTCCAAGAATCAGGTCCAAACAAACCACTCCTCACGCCTCCCAGCCTGTCATCGGCATCTGTTAGGCTAGTGACAAGAAGTAGTGGCAACACTGACTGCAAGCTGAGGGGAGTGCTAGGAAGACGAGAAGCAGCAATAATGAGGGGGTAGGGAAGTGGCGCACGTACTCAGCTGCATCCAGCCAATGACAATGTATGACACCTCACTAAACAAACCATTTCATCTACTGAGACAAAAACAAGATTTATGCAGTGCTTTTTCAAATTTCCGTGATATTTCCCTGATTTCCCTGACATGTTTGAAATTTCTTGTTTCCAGAACCTGTGGCAACCCTGGATTTAGGTTTTCGGTACAGTAAGCTTTTGTTGGTTCTAGTTTCATAATGGGAAAAAATAAATGGTAATCATATTATGAGGGCTAAAATTGAAAGTAATAGCATACACAGAAGTAGTTGGAAACAGAGCAACTGATCAGCGTTTCGGCCGTCCACCTACAGAGGAGGTAAAAAAAAAAAATATTCACTATTGGCGGTCTAACTTAAAAAAAAAAGAGGAAGACTAAATGTGCAAACAGATGACTGAAAGAAAAAATGGCCAAAACTAGAAGATGACTATTTTCAGGGATTTGAAAGATCAGTTCAGTGTTATAGATTAAGAATTCTTTTCGTCTTGCTTTGCAATCTAATAATAAAAATAGTAAAAATGTTATTTTTTTAAAAGCTGCTTAAAAATTACAATGTGTCCTACAGTCTGTAGCATCTTAGAGTCCATAAAATATGGTACATATGAATATAAAGTGACTCATTCCATACAACTTCCGACACTTTCTTGGACGACAAGAGACTGTGCTATGTTGGGTTGCGCAGCTCACATGTCTCTTCCAGTTGACCCATACGTTGTGTGTGTAGCTGATCCTCTACTCTGGGTCATCAAATACATTGCTCTCACTGTTTAATTCTTCTCCGAAGACTGTATCAGGTTAAAGGGAATAATATTAACCAGCTCTCTATTCTTGAAATAAATCATGTACTTGTAGAATCTTTTCAGTTCAACAACAATGTATTTTCAATTCTCATCTCCAAAGTAACAATTATTCTGTACAAGCTCCAGCAAGCCAACTGCTTCCAAGATAAACGTCAGAATTGACAAAACAGCCATACAATTACATAAGTGCTGCCTCATACAAAGCCAAGACATGGAGTAAGAGTCTCTATACAATACACACTTCATCTGTCTCTGTAACAATCCTCACGACACCACAAACCACAGAACATTATACAAACACTCTTTGACGTTTTTATGTAAATTCCAAGGCACTGCTGGTAACCACTTGTCAGGGCCGCTCATCTGATGCAGCTCCTGGCTTCTCGTGAGAGCTGTCCCTCCTACACACACAGATGAGTGTTTTGGTTTTGGTTTTGGGGTGCAAAACTGCTATGGTCATTAGCTAAGTCTGTGACTTAGGAAACGGTAAAAAACAAAAATGGAAACCAGCAGCAAAGGGAACGAAACTCAAAAAATTGGAGAAACTAAAAGCAGAAGGAAAGCTTAAAAATCCACTACAAAAAGGGGTTGGTTATCCCCAAAAAGAGCTTCAAATGACTGACGTTATCTCACTAGCACTAATAAAATCGAGAACTAGATCGGTCGAGTGCGTGTCTTCTGCTAAAATGGACTATATATCAGGCGACAGCTGTAGACGGGCGCGTAACGGAGTAAAATAGGGGCACTCAATTAAAAGGTGTCTTACCGTCCACAGCTGAGAGCAGTGGGGACAGAGTGGGGGAGGATCGCCACTTAAAAGATGTCGATGGCTAAAAAAACAGTGCTCTATCCGGAGTCTGGTTAAAATTACCTCCTCCCGACGATGGGTTCGGGAGGAAGAGGTCCAAGCACAGGGAAGAGCTTTCACATCTCGCAATTTATTATGGGGAAGTGTCGACCAATGTGCATGCCATAAAAGAACAACACGATGGCATAAAACACTCTGTAGATCGGCAAAGGGAATCGATCGAATAGCTGGCCGAAGAAGAGAGACTGCAGCCTTGGCCGCTATATCGGCCGCCTCATTTCCACAGATACCAACGTGTCCTGGGATACAGAGGAACGCCAACGAGACGCCCCCCAACTGGAGCAAGTGCAGGCAGTCCTGAATCCGGAGGACCAGAGGGTGGACAGGGTAGAGAGCTTGGAGGCTGAGGAGAGAGCTGAGAGAATCTGAACAGATAGCATACTGTATCCGCTGATCGCGGCGGATGTAGTGGACAGCCTGGAGAACAGTGTAAAGCTCCACAGTATAAACCGAACACTGGTCGGGAAGCCAAAATCGATTTGGGGTGTCGCCAACAATATAGGCACTCCCTACACCTAACGATGTTTTCGAACCATCATTGTAAATAAATGTGGCTTCCTTCATTTGTGCACATAGAGCAGCAAATGCCCGACGATAAACAAGTGAAGAGGTACCATCCTTGTAAAATTGACAAAGGTCACGGAACAGGCAGATCTAGGGACGGAGAGAAGGCGGTGCTGTACCCCAAGTTGTCAAGAAGGTTTTAGGAAAGTGGAAGCTCAGATGAATGTGGTGCAGTAAAAAGGCTATCTCACCCTCATCATCAAAATATTGGGTGTTCGAGACGGTGGAAAGCCAAGTGTTCCTCGAATCACTACATTTCCCTCCCTTAGCTCGAACACGCAATATTTTACACATATTCATCATGTACATTAATATCTATCACAACACTAATTTATATTTCAATCAATATACAATATATCTCTTTTAGTCCTTGTGTACTTAATACCTAGGTTTTCCTTTTCTTGTTTTTGTTCGTTTCAACAATAACTATCTGAGCATTTCACCTGATGTTGGAGTTAGTACTTTTACATCTAGGAAATATGCTGACAGAATTTTTGATTTCCAATCACAAACTCCAGGTGGCAAAGACTACTGATTGCCTCATCCTTTAGTATAATTCTCTAAACTACCTTTTCTTTAGTACTTAACAGTCTCGTTTCCTACAGTAACGTGTCTGGAGGAAACTCTGGAGAGAAAAAAAATGAACGTGTTCTTTCTGACACTCGTAACTCCTAATAACGCTGCCAATGCAAAGAATCCAAACTTATCAGAATAATCTCTATAAAACTGTGTGACTTCTGTCATGATACTGTCCTTCCCTTTAGGCACAGTACCTATACTTTATCTCCAGGTTGATGCTATGGATGCACTACCTCTTTCCGTTTTGGTAGGTACGCCTCTTTCTTATTCCTATATTCTATGGTACAGGTCAATCCCCTTCTTGGTGCCCCTGCCCGCACAGTATATGTCAGCCTCTCTTTGGTCTGCCTATCTTCCTTTTTCTTCATTTAATAAAAGCTGGGTGCGCCCCCCCTTATCCTTTGTGAGTAGGCCCCGTGGTTCATTGCCCTAGTATACATATTTATGTGTACTGTTGCTAAATATTACCTGGCAAAATTCGGTTCTACTTCACACTTCACTCTTACCTCTGGGTACCTTATTTGATGTCCTAGCATCCTCCATAACTTCTCAACTTCTACGCTTTCAGCAGACCTCATATTATATATAATTCAATATATCATACCTTTCTTTATTCTGTACTTGCCCTACAAACCATTAGAATAAATATTCAACTGATATTCCTCAATAATTACCACCATTAGTTCCTCCCTGGCTTATGCTCATTAGTTCTTCCTTAGTTTCTGCTCTCCTTCATTTCTCACACTTCCTTGTGCAATGTAGAACTGTCTCTGTTTTTATACCTACGTATAAATATATAAGAAGTGACAAAAGATTAAAAAAAGGGATGATGCAGAACCGACATATATCAACCATATAATATGTGCATCTACTCAAATGTACTTATGTCTTTATTGCTCTCCATCCCTTGGCAGTTCTGACATTACTTCAGGTTTCTAGCCCATCATTTTCATGTTTGCGTCTAAGGGTTCAAATGGCCATGAGCACTATGGGACTTAACATCTGAGGTCATCAGTCCCCTGTCTAAGTGTAATCTTGTGCGTATGTCGATGTGTGAATGTGCAGCCTGATTCTTCGGACTACTTATGTGAAATAAGTTGAAGGTTAAGGAAACCATGGAGAATGAGAAGGACTTCAGCAATAGAAGTATATGCATATGGAAAAAGGGAAAGATAGACCAGTACTCAGATGACAAGTAAGAAAGGAAAAAAATAGAGATGGTTGCTAAGATTGAAGGAGAAAAAGAAAATAGCCTGAAAGACAGGAAAACCCTTTCCACCCCCTTCCCCAGGATCCCTACTTTGCCAGTACATGAGTGAGAAGCCAGAGGAGGTATGATGTTAAACGTCTCCTGCAGAACGGACATTCTCACCTTCACCTTTGAAGCCCCCGAAGAAAAATTTTAGCAACATCTATAGAACGACAAATGATGAAGAATCAGTCACACTTGTTCATGAGGGTTATCTGAAAGGTGAGGTGTGTGTGTGTGTGTGTGTGTGTGTGTGTGTGTGTGTGTGTGTGTGTGTAGTAGTGTAAGACATGTCTTTACCTACACTACCCACCCCTTTCAAGATTGATACAAACCCTCCTATCTACACCACATCTCATAAAAGGTATAAATGTTCTATAAAAATAGAAAATTATACACTACAATAAGATAGTTATTTCATTAGTCCCCTCATATTATATTTTTCTTAAATCTAATATTCTATTCTGTTCATTCAGTCTTTAAGTCACTCTGTTTACATAGTACCATCACATTACACATTCTACCAGAATATTATTCTGTTCATTTCATTTTACATTTACAGATCACTGTTTATTCGTGATTCTCTTAAATTAGTCACAATCTTCTTGTAGTCATATTTGGTCACTCAAATACTAAAATGATAGGATAGTTTAAGAGGTTATGAATAGATTACAGAATAATTGAAGATTTGAAGGGAATTAGATGTAGGAAAACTAATGTGGAAGCAACACCGAAAACAATTCAGGAACCGACGGTCGTCACTCTGCCCGTTAACAAAGAATGTTAATGTCCCTGGGGAACAGATGTGAGTCCGCCCGGATCCCATGGATCTGACATTAACCTCACTTGAGCAAGAGCAAACCAGTACTTCTCTTTACATTTTGAGTGAAAGTCTCCCAACAGAAAAACAATCATCACTTTACTAGGTAACACAACATCAGATAAAGTTATTCTGTTTTCAACTTTGTCATGGACAAGTTTGAATTTCTTACACAAGTTGTCTATAACCTTGTTAGTATCATTCTGTTTGGAAAAAGCAACAGTTGCAACGTTTACGGAGATTATACTCTCAGTAATTCCTCGATCTATAAATCGCTCAAATGGTTCTGCCAGATTACTTACATTTATAATGCCAAATTTGACTATTTTTTCTTTGAAATTTTGTTCTAAATTATTTACTTGCATGTTGACGCATGCAATTTGTGATTGGACTATAGGAATCAGCTTATCCTATTTCTCAACACTCTCTTTCAGGGTGCACAACCTCTGCTTTACAGCATCAAATGTAACATTGGATACACGCTGAAATGATCCTAATTTTTTGACAAGTCCCATTTCTATGTTATTACATTTATCTTCAATGTCAAATTCTAATTTTTTAGTTAAATCCTGAAATTGCCCATTCTTTCTTTGGTTAAACTCAGTGAATAGTTGTTCAATGTGAGTATTCAAAGAACTGGTTTGTTCACTCTTTAAATCCAATTTCAGATTTTCTACCTTATTATTTAAATAGTCAAATTCAGTCTTTAACAAAACTATATTAGCTGCTTGACTGTTCAAGATTCTGCTTTGGCTACTTAAAACATCACTCTGAGCATCTAATTTGATGTTCAATTGTGTATTTACTGAATCTAACTTAAGACTTTGATCACTTAGTTCTTGTCTTAAAGAAGCATTTTGAGCATTTAAATCTGCTCTTTGAGCATCTAACTTAGCATTTAGTTCTTTTCTTAATGAAGCACTCTGATCACCTTAAAGCCGCTGACTCTGCTCTCTGGGCTTACGTAAATTCACTACCTCAGACCAGTCTGGTGCCTCCTTACTCACTGTTGTAACCATGGCTATTTCTTAAGTTTCCCCAGTTTTTTGAATGCTCTCCATGTCCCTATTGATTTTCGACCTAGTGATCATCTAAAACAACTTCACCTCTGAATGTACTAGCTACAGTAATATAGTCTCTGAACAGTTTCTTTTTTTCCCCCCCTACTCAAACAATTATTACTGTTCGCTCACCCAGTGTAGAGTTTTATGCTGCGGTGAATGGCACAGGTGCCGGCAGCGTCGAACGTTGGTTCCGGTGTTGGTGTCGGCGAGTGAACACGAAGTCGGCAATGGTTAACAGCAGCCGTTGCAGTCAACATCGGTGGCTGGTTACTGCATCGACGTCAGTGGCTGGTTACTGCGTCGATGTCGGTGGCTGGTTACTGCGTCGATGTCGGTGGCTGGTTACTGCGTGTGTGAGAATTGCTTCCTCCCCACACCCAAATCATCTTAATTGAAAAGTTGACATCTTCCCTCCATTCTTTTGACATTATTACCTTCTACCATCTTATGTTATGTTGCTTTCACAAATTTCTTCCTTTGGTTCAGTAGACACAACGCAATTACTCGAAACAGTTTCTCAGTCTTGTTATGCCTGGTTGCTATGGCAACTCAAATATCTTCTTCCCATTTTTGGCTTACAATTTCCCTTTCTCTTTCAGTACTATCACTTGGTCGCCATGTCCTAACGCTTTCTTGAATGACAAGAGACAGTGCTGTGTTGGGTTGCGCAGTTCAGGTCTCTTCCAGTTGACTTGTACGCTTGTGTGCAGCCGATCCTCTTCTTTGGGTAATCAGCTAAGTCACTCTCACTGTTTAATTCTTCTCCAAAGACTGTATCAGGTTAAAGGGAATGATATTAACCAACTCTCTATTCTTGAAATCATAGAATTCATGGAACATATTTTGTGTTCAGACATAATGACCTTTCTAGACTCAGAAGCTCATCAGCAGAAAACAGCAAGGTTTTAGGAAACAGCGGTCATGCGAGACACAGCTGGCCCTCTTTGTGCACGATAATGGCTCCCAGGTTGATGCCAGATTTCCCAACTTTCGAAAGGCAGTTCCGCACTGTCGCTTTCTCCAAAAAGTGCGCACTTACAGTCTATCTGATGACATATGCAGTTGGATAGAAAGTTTTCTAACAAACAGGGAGCAGTATATTGTCCTGAATGGGGTGACAACAGAAACAAGCGTAACATCAGGTGTGCCCCAGGGCAGCGTAATAAGTCCGCTGCTTTCTACGATTTACATAAACAATATGGTTGATGGTATTAACAGCAGCATTAGACTCTTTGCCGATGGTGCTGTAGTCTATAGGAAAGTAACATCACCGAAAGTTGTGAACAAATCAATGAGGATAACCTACTGCGCATAACAAGGCAAAAATCCCCATTAACGTATGAGTACAAAAAAAATGCCCAGTCTTTGGAAGCACTGACATCCTTCAAGTATTTTGGTGTGACTATTCAAAATGATCTCAAATGGAATGATCTAGATTACACAAGTAATGGGTAAGGCGAACTCTATATTGTGGTTTATTGGTAGAATCCTGAAGCGATGCAGTCCTTCAATAAAGGAAATAGCTTACGATATGTTAGTTTGTCCAGTCTTAGAGTATTGTTCGTCTGTATGGGACACTTACAAGATGGGTCTGATTCAAGAGATTGAAAAGGTCCAAAGAAGAGCGGCAAGATTCTTGACTGGTACATTTAGCCATCGCGAGAGCGTTACATATCTCACAGAAAGTTTGAAGTGGGGCACACTTTCAATTGCATGGTGCACTAAATGGAAGGGGCTGTTCACTAAATTCCGAAATCCGACCTTCTCCGAGGATGTAGAGCACATATTATTACCACCAACTTTCAAATCGCGCAATGACCACCATTCAAAGATAAGGGAAATTAGAGCTTGTACTGAGGTGTTCAGACAGCTGTTTTTCCCTCACGCAATCCACGAGTGGAACAGAGGGGGAGGGGGGGAGTTGTAGATGTAGAAATAAATCATGTACTCATAGAATATTTTCGGTTCAACAACAATATGTTTTCAACTCTCATCCCCAAAGTAACAATTATTCCGTACAAGCTCCAGCAAGCCAACTGGTTCCAAGATAAACGTCAGTATCGACAAACCACCCATACAATTACATACATGCTGCCTCATACAAGGCCAAGACATGAAGTAAGAGTCTCTATACAATACACGCTTCATCTGTCTCTGTAACAATCCTCATGACACCACAAACCACGGAGCATTATACAAACACTTTTTTACTTTTTGATATAAATTCCAAGGCGCTACTGGCAACCACCTGTCGGGGCCGCTCATCTGACACAGCTCCTGGCTTCACGTGACAGCTGTCCCTCCTGCACACACAGATATGTGTGGAGCAGTAAAAAGGGTCTCTCACCCTTGCCTCGTCATTAAAATAACGGGTGTTCAAGATGGTGGAGAGCCATGTGTTTCTAGAATTTACCACGAAATTCTCGAAGCATTACAAACTGATGATTAACTGTACAAATGATCCCAGTAACATTAAAATAAACTAAATGAAACATTTGCTAAACTGTATTTATTTATGCAGTAGCCACCAGATTGATCACGGGAGGCGCACATCGGCACAGCGCGTCACGGTTGGTAGTTTCCGCAAAGAGAGTCCCGTCCACCAGTGGGCACGCGAGAATTCGGCCGCGACCTCTGCCAGCAGAACAACAACAACAACTCGGGCAACACGGGCTCTGCCCAGTCAGTTCGCATCGGGCATGCCTATGAGACAGTTGCCGGTCTACTCTGAAGTGCGACGGAAAACGTGAACCGTGTTACTACACAACTGGCGACGAGTAGGGTCGTTCTTTCGCGTGTTGCTTCGCTGTTCCGGTTTCGCAGCTTATCCGCGGCATGGAGGATTTAGGGCGGGTTTTGGATGAGCAGCAGACGGAGCTCATGGCCACCATGAAACAAATGCTTCCGGCATTGCTCTCCACGCCGTCTGCTCCAGCGCCGTTCCCTCTCCCTTTCCCACGTATGATGAGATGGCGGAGGCAGCATTTCCAGGCGTTTCATGTTGCCGATGTGGAGGTATGTCGTGTTCTTTTCTTGTCTTGAATATCTCCCTCACTGTATCAAGTTTTGCGGCAGCTAGCGCCGTTGCAGGAACCCTCGTCCTCGTCTTTTGATTCATTGGTTTCATTACTGTCTTCATTATCGCTGCCGCACGCATGTTGTGGCGGCTAGGATCGAGTTCTATCAATGCAAGAAGCAGCCCCATCAGTCTTACCGGGCGTGGGCCGCTACCCTGCACGGTCTTAGTCGTAAGTGTCATTTTGTCACGGAGCAGTCGCAAGAGTCGTATGCCCACGTTATGGTGCGCGACGTCATTGTTCGTTCGGCCCCCGATAGGAAGGTCCGGCAACGGGCCCTGCAGTTAGAAGACCCTTCCCTCGAGGAAGTCCTGTCCATTGCTCAATCGTATGAAGTCTCTCACGCCGCCGGTCAACAGTCGGAAGCGTGGTGCGACGTCGCGGCGGTTCAGGGCAGCGCGGTCGTGTCCACTGCGTCCGGGGTGGACGACGTGCGAGCGGTACAATCTAACCCTTACGGCCGCTCCCGCACGGCGTGTAAACAGAGTTCCGGCCGCCGGCCCGTTACCGTCCTGTGCATCATGCTATGTACACCAAGATCGGTCGGAGTGCCCCCAGCATTGGGCCGTTTGGCGCAAATGTAATAAAAAAGGACACATTGCTAAAGTTTGCCGCTCAGCCTCGAAAGAATCGAAGGAAGCAGTTACAGAGGACGTGGACGTTGACATTCAGGAAGCTTCATCAGCCCAGACTCCCGACGCATCGGCCCACAAACTCTTGGTCGAGGTGTCGGTTCGGTCGCGCCGATTACAACTGCAAGTAGATACAGGAGCGACAGTTTCTTTGTTGAATGCACAAACTTACTCCAACCTTGGGTTGCCCCCGTTGGCGCCAGTTTACCGGCGTCTACGCGGTTATGGTAAACAGTTCATTCCCCTACTGGGTCAATTCACTACCGACATGATTTACAAATCAGTCACTCGGCCTATCACTTTTATTGTTGTCAGTGATGGGAGCTCCGCTAACCTTTTTGGCTTGGATGCCTTTTAAGCTTTCGGGTTTTCTATCACTGACACCATACAGCTGATCTCCGAAGACGTTCCTTATCAATCTTTAGAATCTTTGATCTCTGACTTTCCAGATATCTTTGAGGAGGGCCTGGGCGTGTTTCAAACTTTGAAGTTAACTTAACATTGAAGGCGTCAGCTCGTCCGTGTTTTCTACGCGCGAGACAGATCGCCTTGGCTCTCCGCCCTCAGGTAAAAGAAGAGTTAGACCGGCTGACAGCCCTCGGGGTTGTTTTTCCCATTTATTGTAATGAGTGGGCTTCGCCCCCCTTCATTGTCAGGAAACCCTCGGGAAAATTATGTCTTTGTGGCGATTTCAAGGCCACCATTAATTCTTAATTGGTGGTGGACACCTATTCTTTGCCTTGTGCTGATGAATTGTTCTCCGCCATAGCGGGAGGCCAATATTTTTCGAAAATTGATCTTTCAGAGGCTTATCATCAGATACCTCTTGATGAGGACTCCAAACGGCTGGCAGTTGTTAACACCCCGTTTGGTCTTGCCTTTACCAATACCAGCGGTTGGCCTTTGGAATATACAGTGCCTCGGCGATATTCCAGCGTTATCTTGAGCACGTCACGTCGACAATCCCTCTTTGTATTAATTACCTGGACGACATAATCGTCACGGGCCGCAGCACGACAGAACACTTGCATAACCTTCGCACCCTCTTTCTCAAATTCAGGTCCGTGGGCTTGCGTTGCAACCTGTGTAAGTCAAACTTCTTCCAACCGTCCATTGAGTATGTGGGCTACACAATCTCTCGGCACGGCATCCAGCCGCTAATAAGTTTGGTCCAAGGTATTGTCGACCTTCCGCGGCCCGCTTCGCTGAAGGAGTTACAAGCTTTTTTAGGCAAGATTGCCTATTACCACTGGCTCATTCCCTGGGCTTCCACCATCGCCCGCCCCCTGTACTGCCTTCAGCGCAAGGGTATTCCTTTTGATTGGTCACCTGCATGAGAGCGAGCGTTCACCTGGTTGAAAGGCCTCCTCACGTCAGTGCCATGTTTGGCTACTTTTGACACCAATAAGCCACTGGTCCTGGCTACAGATGCTTTGCAGTATGGGCTGGGGGCAGTCCTGGCCCATCGCAACAAAGATGGTTCTTAGCAGCCACTGGTGTTTGCATCTAAAACTCTTAGTCCCGCACAGACCCATTACTTCCAGGTGGAAAAAGAGGTTTTGGCCATTGTCTACACAGTTACCAAGTTTCACCCTTTCTTGTACGGCACGAAGTTTCAGTTAATCACTGACCATAAGCTGTTAATATCGTTATTTGGCCCTGCCTCTCAGATTCCAAATAGGGCAGCCCACAGACTACAGTGCTGGGCCTTGTTCCTCTCTAAGTACTATTATGACATTCATTTTCGCCCTACCGGACATGCCAACGCAGATGCTCTTTCCAGTCTTCCGGTGGGCCTGGATCCTAAGTTTGAGCGAGAGGAGATATGTGTTTTCAATTGGATGTGGCGTCCCGCCAAGCGGTTGATGGCTTGCCGATCACTAGCTCTAGAATCACCAAGGAAGCGGCAGCTGATCCGGTTCTCCGGCAAGTAGTTCGCCTCATTCAGCAGGGGTGGCATCTCGACCTCCAGGCCGGGTCTCAGACCCTCTTCGTAATTATTTTGTTCTACGAGACCACCTCTCCTTCTTGGAAGGAGTTCTCCTTCTGGCTACCGATGATACAGCTCCTCGCGTGGTTGTTCCTGCAAGTTTGAGAAGGGAAGTCCTCATGTTATTACTTGAGGGGCACCGGGGTGTTTCCCGTACTAAAACCTTGGCTCGCAGACAAGTGTACTGGACCGGTACTGACAGAGAAATTGAGCACCTGGTGGCCGCCTGTTCCCAGTGTGCGAGCCAACAGGCATCTCCCAGGCCAGCGTTCTCTTCATGGCCACCTGCGACCCGGGCATGGGAACGTGTTCACATCGATTTTGCAGGCCCGTTTCTCAATGGCTTTTGGCTCATTGTCATTGATGCTTATTCCAGATTTCCATATGTGGTTCGCTGCTCCTCAACCACTTCAGAGGTTGTAATCCAGGCACTAGCAAAAATATTTTCTGTCGAAGGTCTGCCAGTCACCCTGGTCTCGGACAATGGACCTCAGTTTATGTCGCAGACCTTCCAGGATTTTTGTAGGCGCATCGGTATTCGGCACCTTTGCTTTCCCCCCTTTGATCCACAATCAAATGGGGAAGCCGAGCGCATGGTGTGCACATTTAAGACACAGATGAAAAAGTATGTGCACGCATTTACTGCGGAGGAGGCGTCGACGTTTTTCCTGACGGCATACCGGACCACACCTATGGGAGAACGCAGCCCTGCAGAGCTCCTCCACGGGTGCCAACCTAGGACTCTGCTGCACCTCCTTCGGCCCGGTCCTCACCAGTCTTCGCAAAACGGAGTACCCGGCTTTCCACCAGGTACGTCGGTCTGGGCACATGGGTTTGGTCGCAATCCACGTCGGATACCGGCATTGGTCCTGCGCCGAAATGGCCGCCGGCTCTATACCTTGCAGACGGGGGACCAGGAGTTACGTCATCACAAAAATCAGCTACGTCCACTTTTGGGCACCCACCCTCCGACCCCTCGGGCACCGGCTTCCCCATTGCCGGCACCTGTGTTGGTTTCTCAGGGGACGCTACCACCCCTCCTCCCTATGATTCTGCCGCACTGTGATGGCTCTCAGCCTTGGCAGCCTCCAGTAGCTCCAGCACCGGCATCGCCATCGTTAGCGATGCCCCAGCGAGAGCCGGCCCCCCTCACAGGCCCGGTTTCTCAGCAGGCTGGTTCCCCGCCACTGGGTCTTGCCCTCCCAGGATAGACCAGGATCCAGAGTTCGACAGCCTGTCTCCCGTTCTGTCCCGGGTTCCGGTGGCAGGACAATGGGGGCCCTTTCGTGTGGGTCACTTCCAGCCGTATTCTAAGGTTCTGGCTCGAGTGTTGGCAGATCCCCTAGACTCCAGCGTTCCGATGGACGTGGAGGTCATCACTCCTGCATGATGCTCCACCTTCCGACGCAATGGATCACAGTGGCTTCACCCTCCCGAAGGAGGAGGAGGAGGAGTGCAGTAGCCACCAGAAAGATCGCGGGAAGCGCACATCGCCATGGCGCATCACGGATGGTAGTTTCTGCAAATAGAGTCCCGTCCACCAGAGGGCACGCGAGAATTTGGCCGCGACCTCTGCCAGCGGAACAACAACAACAACAACAACAACAACAGCAACTGAGGCAGCACGGGCTGTGCCCAGTCAGTTCACATCGGGTATACCTATGAGACAGTTCCCGGTCTACTCTGAAATGTGACGGAAAACGTGAACCGTGTTACTACAATTTAGTTATTTATTATCTTCTCTCGTACATTATTACTGCAATGAAGGTCAGTTCTTGTGCTGTACAGGAATAATTCAGTGTGTCGTATGCCAGTTTAGTTGAACTCCTTTCACAGACTCAATCAACAATTTTTGAACACAAAGTTTTCCTTACAATGTTTATTCTTTAGATATGATCCCATTCTGAACATGCTTATTCACTAGGCATAATCCTGAAGTTTCTTACTGTAGCTCTTTGTATTTAACTGGATATTCAGAATGAAAAGTAGTTCTGAGATACATACCTAAATTTCAGTTTGTGTAGAAAAAATGGGAAGCAACAGGAGCTTTTGAAGTGATGTGCTACAAAGGGATCCAATTTTGTTCACAGGCACCTAACATTAGCCTCAATCTGAGTATCTGCATGGTTCAGACAGAAGATATCAAGTTATGAAACTTAAGGAACAACTTAATTGCTGTATTTCATTCACGTTTTATTCCCAATATATTGAGAAGCAGGTTACCGGACTATGTTTTCTGTGACTGAGGTAAACCTATTCATGGAACTACAGAGTACATTCAACATTCATTATGCAAATGCACACTATCGTACATGACTGTCAGCATTCAGGAGCAAGTTTCACGTAAGTGATTAATAATAAAAAGACTTCTTAAAAATACATTCAGTACATATAATTACCTTTACAATGAACTGTCTGTTCACCTTAGGGTTTCTAACCATTAACGAATCACAACTTAATGCCTCAACATATTCACTATGTGATCAAAAGTGTCCAGACACCTGGCTGAAAATGACTTACAAGTTCGTGGCGCCCTCCATTGGTGATGCTCGAATTCATTATGGTGTTTAGCCTTGATGTCAACTTCCACTATCGAATGCATATGTTCACTCAGGTGCTGGAAGGTTTTTTGGGGAATGGCAGCCCATTCTTCACAGAGTGCTGCACTGAGGAGAGGTATCGATGACAATCGGTGAGGCCTGGCACGAAGTGGCCGTTCCAAAACATCCCAAAGGTGTTCTATAGCATTCAGGTCAAGACTCTGTGCAAGCAAGTCCATTACAGGGATGTTATTGTCATGTAACCACTCTACCACAGGTCGTGCATTACGAACAGGTGCTTGATCATGTTGAAAGATGCTATCACCATCCCCGAACTGCTCTTCAACAGTGGCAAGCAAGAAGGTGTTTAAAACATCAATGTAGGTCTGTGCCACGATAGTGCCATGCAAAACAGAAAGGGGTGCAAACCCCCTCCATGAAAAGCACAACCTCACCATAACACCATCGTCTCTGAATTTTACTGTTGGCACTACACACGCTGGCAGATGACGTTCAACGGGCATTCGATATGCCCATTCCCTACCAATGGATTGCCACACTGTGTACCATGATTCATCACTGCACACAATGTTTTACCACTGTTCAATTGTCCAATGTTTACACTCCTTACACCAAGCGAGGCATTCGGCATTTACCGGCGTGATGTTTGGCTTATGAGCAGCTGCTCGGCCATGAAATCCAAGTTTCCTCATCTCCCACCTAACTGTCATAGTACTTGCTGTGGATCCTGATGCAGTTTGGAATTCCTGTGTGATGATCAAGATACATGTCTGCCTATTACGCATTACAACCCTCTTCTGTCAGTCAACAGACGTCAACCTGCACACTTCTGTGCTGTACGTGTCCCTTCACATTTCCACTTCACTATCACATTGGAAACAGAGGACCTAGGGATATTTAGGAGTGTGGGAATCTCGCATACAGGCGTATGACACAAGTGACATACAATCACCTAATCACGTTTGAAGTCTACGAGTTCAGCAGAGCACTCCATTCTCTCTGTCTCATGATGGCTAATGACTACTGAGGTTGCTAATATGGAGTACTTGGCAGTAGGTGGCAGCACAATGCACCTAATATGCAAAAATGCATGTTTTTGGGGGTATCCAGATGCTTCTGATCACATATTGCATGAGCCTGTAAAAGCTAAATGAAAATTGATTTTTCTTCATCCAAAGTCAATTGTGCATCCTTTGACAGATACTTACAAGGAGCAGTCCCAGCAGTAGAATTGACTTTTTGAAATAATCTATATGGTGATGTATGTTAAGGTCCATGGAATCACTCCCTGCAGTCATTCATCGTGGTGGGCCCTCATTAGCGAGTAATCAATGAAAAAAATTCAAAATTTCACTAAAAATAGTAACAATTTACAGACCAGTTGTATAGTGTAATGGTTAAGGTAATGACCTCACATGTAGAAGAGTGTGGTTTCACACTTTGTTAGGCACTTTGAAATTATTTATTTTTAAATCTTTACCGAAATTATTTTTATTTTTATTTGATTAATTGGTTTAAATGCATTTTTTTTCCATTTCCTTGTCACCACTTGTAAGTCATTGTATGAAATATATCAACTGCTTTCATTTTTCTTCCTATCAGGCTTTTTCCACTTGGATTGCCTATTAATGAGATTTCGATTACTGTTAACTTTGACTTAAAGTCTTCCATTTCATCACTTTAAATTATTGTCCATGCAACTTCATTCATTACTTCTATTTCCCATTTTGCTTGAAATTTGTTTTACTTATAGTCCCTATTTTCCTTTAAAACATCATCCAAGTTATTTTGTCCATAGTACAATAAGAATTTATATTTTAAATGTTTATATGACCATTGCAATCCAAAAAGATGTACATCTTGTAAAGAAGAATACATTCTTGATACAACTGCACAGTAGATTATTTTGTCTTTTGTTTTTTAATCGACAAATCGGCATTTTCAAATGTTTACACATTAAGACAGATAAATAACACTAATTTAATTAACATGCATAAGTATTCCAAGTGAAAAAAAATATAAGAAGAAAAAATAAGAGCAACTGAAGAAGTTAATAAGTTGATTACAACAATGTGACAAGGAAACACAAATTTTAAAAAATTGTTTGTAAACCAATTAATTGCATAAATATAGTGACAAAAATCATTTTGACAAAGATTTTTAAAAAATAAAAAAGTTTCCATTGCTTGACGAGATTCCAACCATCCACCCTAGTCAGTAACTTAAATATTATAGTACTTTTTTTTTCTTCAACCAGTCCATAAATGGTTACTATTTTTAATGTTAAACAGCATCATGTGAAATTCCAATTTTTTTATTATTATTTTTTTTTTCTGATTATCCGCAAACGAGTGTCCACCAGGATGAATGGCTCGAACATGTGATTTCTTGGACCTTAACCTAAGACACCATATAGAGTATTTTTAAAAAATCAATCCCACCCACTGCAGTTAATTTATTTTCTTTTTCATTTTGCTTAAATCATCATGTGATATCCTACTGAGACACTAAACTCCAAGCCCCTGGATCTGGAGTGTGACAAATAGTCACTAGTTACAGTCCTTTGTGAAATCTTTCAGAGTGCTCATCATGACTCACTGAAATATCAACATGCAATGCCTAAAAAGTTTACTTTACCTCTCCTTTGGATTTCTGAGAAGGAACATTGCTCTTCCTTCTGTTATTTGATGAACTAAGAAACTGGCCTTGCTACTGCTGCTAATAAACAACTTCTTTTTCTACTTCTGATGTTGTTGCATTTAATCAGTGTGTCACTTACTTGCGACTTATTTCTTCTGTATTATGATTTTAGTTTCAGTGGTGGGCACAAGCAAACCAGAAATCTATAACTTAGAACTCCAGAAACATAGAATGCCACACACTGGCAAATCATGATATTTCCAGTATTTCCTGATTATATTTTTTGACTAGGGTTGCTTTCTTACCTGGCCTTATTTTAGGTATGTGCAACAGTAATTTTATACAATTCTGAAGTGCATGTCAGATTTCCTAGTTCTAGCCAAAGGCAGAAAGTATTCAAACAACACATGGAAAAAAAAGGTTCAGATTCCACAATATCTAATCCACTCTAATAGCACTCAACAGTTAAAATGCTACATTTCACTTCAGATCAGTGCTGAAATGAACTAATAAGTTATATTTTTTTCCAAATCTGTAATAGTTAGCTTTAGTTTCCCAAAAACATAACACCAGCATCCCATCATTATTGTACAAGGAGACTATTTTGTTCTAAGTTTCAATCACACTTCAAATTAACTATGTTACTATGACTGTCATACCTTTGAGTTACGCACTAAAAAAGTGACGTAATTTCTTCCTTCAGAGGATACAATATAGGAATCTTCAATTTCTTCATCTGATGCCAAAACTGGCTTTTGGGTGTCTTCTTTCCTTTTTTGCAAAACAGCATCTAATGGTAACACACAACCATTTTTGAAAAGAACAATGGGAGGTTTTTCTTCAGAAGATGACAAAATGCAGTTTATGGGTTCCTGAAACTAAGTTGAAAAACATTTAAACATTAGTGTTTTATACCTCACACTTACAGTATTACTAAAATGAGTACCAAATTAAGAAAAGAAATTTTAATGACCCTACCTTTATTTTATTTGCTTTATCCAACCTGTCATCATTCTCTGTCCATGTCCGGATTTGGTTATAGTGAAACACACCCACATACTGTTTGTTTGCTTTGTCATATATTACAGGTGATGTCAGTCTGCTTTTTGTGCTCCAGCTACCAATCTGCTTCTGATCTTGCAACTGCAAAAGAACAACAGTCATAAAAGTAACCATTGTAGCAGTCACAGTAGGAAGAGCAATAATGCTGACAGTAGTGACCAATTTATTTTTTAACTCATGTTGGAAGTATCATTATGATGACATGTTGTTACATGTAGAAAAATATCTGAAAAACATGTCATACTTGTTCAGTCGCAATGATTAATGAAACAAATCAAATGCGTGAAACTAACTGACAAAATCTGGGTTTCAGTACAATTCACTGTCCTGCCAGATCTTTTATTTCATAGTTTGTCAGATGCACTTAGAATTGTGATTCAAAGAAGTGGGTCCCCCCTGCCTTCCCCCTTGCTGTTATAAACGCATGTTGACATGCTGAGTTAGTCTTTCATGTTAGTCCTATTAGTTGATTTCTTCTTCTTAGTGTTTCGAACAGGCCTACTTTGGACCATGCTTGTTCAACTGCTGGGCTTTAATATTTGCCCAGTACTGTCACATCCACTGCCGATGTAACTCCTTCCTTTCTTCTGGTCAGGGAGTACCTTCCCTTCAGCTTTTGCTGAAACGCTCGGGCTTTCTTCAGGGTACGTCTCACAGACTATCTGTTCTTGAGATCAGTTATTCCCAATTCTTTAATGTCCTTTTCAGTTTCTGTCAGCCAAGTGGTGTGAACCTTCTTCTTTTGCCACAAGGTGAACAGACGGTCGGTCAATCTGTTTGGAGGCAATCTTGCAAAGTGACTACAGAGAGCTACCTTTCTTTTTCTAGCACAGTCACAGACCCTCTCAATATGTTCATAGAGCTCTCAGTTATGTCACCTTCTGAATTCCCATCTTCTTCTACTGGGCCTAGGATCTTCCTGAGGATTCTCCTCTCTCTGACTTCCAATTTCTCCATCAGACCTCTCCAGTTCATGGAAAGACATTCCATGGCATACAGGGCTTCTGGTCATATGACTGATGTGTAGTGCTTAAGTTTCAGGTTGCGTGACAGGCATTTTTTGTTGTAGGTTTTCTCAGTCAGTCGATAGGCTGGTTCCAACTTGTTGACTCTCATGGATAATGTTTTTTCTGATAGGTTGGGTTCAATGCATTCACAGAGGTACTTAAACTTCTCAGTCTTTTGATGTTTCCCTGGACTAACAACATTTCTCTGTTAGCTTCTTTGATGTTGGTGAAGAACTCTGTTTTCTCCAGCGACACTTGAACACCCACTTTGGCTGCCTGTTTTCTGAGGCAGTTTACCTGCATTTTTGCCATTTCAAGAGAATCAGCAGTCAGTGCCATGTCATCTGCAAAAGCCAGGCAATCTACAATCAGCCCTTAGTTCTTACAGCCCGGGTAGACACCACTCTGAGCACCCGAATTGGTCAGTTCCTTGCACCATTCTCTCACAACCTTTTCAAGGTTGACTTATTATTTGAAGAAAGCCAGAAAAATACGGAGTGGTAGCATGGAGTTGGGTGTCCTTACAATGCCTGAGGCTTTTATATGCCTACCTTCCACCTATCTTTTATAATTGTCCCTTCAAGCATTGTTCTTAGCTTTTAGAATCAAGTAATCCATCCCCAATGGGTAATACTTTACAGAAGTGTATTACAGTGGCTGCCTTTTTGCATGTTAACGTATCACCTGATGGAGTTCTGAGCAACCAGCCCATCCTCTCCATCTTCCATTAACAATTTCGTCTTCTTTGCCCTATATAAACCTGTAGTTCCGAAAGATAGCATTACTGGTTTTTGTTTAATTTTTTTATGTATTTTTATGTGCTATACTGAGCACTGCACCTTCTGAAGGTAAGAACAGACCAGGGCATCTTTCTCATGTATGAACCAAGGTGGTTCTTATCCTCCTTTAATCTAGTATGTGTAACAAATTTCTCATTGCAATTTCCCTTTTATACTGTTATTATTTTGTTTCTCTTTCAAATTCATAATCTGGAGAAAAAAAAATTAATCTCTACCAGTATACCAATTTGTTAACTTTGGTTTATGATCCTATTGTAAGTCTGGACTATTAGCCATGGCACTTTCCTTTAAGGGAAGCTGTAACTACGAGGACACACCTTCGAGATGAGCAGTCAGTCACAAATTGGTCAGTGCTCAGCTGGGACTCTCACCTGTAATTGCTTTTCTCAAAATTTCCATGTCACAGCTGTAGGTGGTACATATGAAATGTAGGTTTTAGCTTGTAACTAAAGAAAAGAATAGAGGTTGGCTATTGGAAAATATCATCTAGCATGCTTCTTACAAGGGGAGGGCATGAATTGGGAAACTCAGATTGGAATGAGGCTTGGTTGGCTTGTAGTTACCTAAAGGGTGTTACCCTGCAAGCAGTGGTAAAACACACTGACCAGCCAAAACGATTTCAAAATTTCACCCACACTTTCTACAGGGTGTACCACTTATCTTGACCACCCTAAATAACTGTTTGTCCAGATGCGAATTACAAAATGTTTCAAGCAAATGTTCTTTAGCCATCAGAGGAACATCAATCAGCGTGATTGCCTTCATTGTAGCTTTGTTATTAACAAAGATATGAACAGCGGTATGACTTGTTTAAATGGCACCCTGTATTTTTTATTCGGTAATTCATTTCCTCTCTTAAAGACCTATTCAAAAATGTTTTACTCTGGATTCCATGCTACAGCCAACTCTCCCACGTCATCCCCTATTACAGCACATCTATATCAACACCTTTTGTTGTGGTCTTCAGTCCTAACACTGATTTGCTGCAGCCCACCACATGCAAGCATCTTCTCCAAGTAACTACTGCGACCAACATACATTTGAACCTGCTTACTGTATTCATCCCTTGGTCTTCCTCTACAGTTTTATTCCTCACACTTGCCTCCAATACTAAAATGATTCCTTGATGTCTCAGAAAGTGCAGTATTAACTGATCCTTTTCTTTTTTACTAAAGTTGTGCCATAATTATTTTTTTCTCCCCAATTTTTTCCATACTTATTCATTAGTTACACAATTTGGATGTGGGAACAATTTTATGACAAAGCTGGGATGGACATGCACATCAGAAGAAGGCACTGGTGAGGATAAAATAACTTTTTAATAATTTCTTTACTAATACATCCACCATGTGACTGGTCGGAAGTGGCTGTGGATAGGCATGAGAGAAGTAATTCTTTCATGACCCCGCCAATTCATACAGCCATTCAACTCTATTTCTGTTTACACCTAATATTTATTCTGGCACTGTAGTGGCAGGCAACACAGCACAGCATACAGTGCACACATGCTGCTAGGGAGACAGCACACTGAGCTGGCATCTCTCGTATGCTGACATTGGACTGAGAGCAGTGGTCCAGCTCCACTTGTGGCTTTCTGCAGTGTGGAAGGTTGCAATGTCCCAGCGGTGTGGCAAATGGTGTTGCCCAGAGTTGAAGTCTGGACTGATGCTGAAGAGCACAGGTGGGTGGCTGGCACAGTGTTGGCTGCCCAGACTGGGCAGAAAGGTGGAGGTTACTTGTTCACAGCCTGGCCGCGCCAGTGGTGATAGCAGCAACTCTGGTTGACACAGAGTGGGCATCACATAAAACACTGATGGGTTGGTTTGGACGTACTTAAATGCTGCTACAGCTCACTGACTTTGAGGGAGTTAGTGTCTCAGGCCAAATTATCTGGAATGAATGCAATGACTGGCTATCATAATTAGCAGTATGTCAACCTACAGTTCTTCTTAGACTCCGATCTGGACTTGTCACATGGATGACTGTGATACAGAAGCAGTAGAAGCCCACTCAAGTTCTGGGTTCTAGCACCCCAGTACTCCATCGCTGGCTTCAAGTCCCATTTAACTTATATTTTCAAAGATTACTCTCCAAATACCTTAAAAAGATGATAGACTTAAATTTATATTAAATGTTGACCAATTCCTCCTTTTCAGAACTGCTTTTCTTGCTATAGCCAGTCTGAATTTTTAATCCTATCTACTTTGGCTATAATGTTGCTGCACAAATAGCATTTACAAATCTAATTCCATCAGCATTGTCTGATTTACAAGGGGCATCCAGAAAGCAAAGAACATTTTTCCATAGCAAGATATTCTTTAATAATAACAAAGAAACTGGATATACATGTTTTGGCACATACTTTATTTAATTTTCCACATAGTTGCCTTTGACATTAAAGAACTTGTCATATCCTAGTACCAGTTTGCGTATATCATCTTCATACTATGTAGCTCACTTCCTGTTCAACCTATGTAGCTCACTTCCTGTTCAACCAGGTCATGACAGCATCCTCCATGTCTAAATCATCTGTGAAGTGTTTACCAGCAAGGTGCTCCTTCAGTTTTGGAAACAGGAAAAAGTTCGATGGTGCCAGGTCCAGAGCATAGGAAGGATGCCCAAAGATTTTGCAGCAGGATTTCTCACGCAGCTAGGCTTTTTTTCTGCTGGGCAGTATGTGAAAATGCATAGTCATGCAACAGAAGAGTTCTACACAAGAGCTTGCCTCTTTGGTGGTTGTGGATTGCCCAACACAGACATTCATGAGTAGCACAGTATGTACCACTGTTGACTGTTGTGTTGCAATGAAATTGATGAGTAGGGCCACTTCACTGTCCCAGAATACAGACGCCATCGGTTATTGAGTTGATGCAGTTTGTTTGACTTGTGTGGTTTCTGTAGTGGCTGAGGATGATGCCAACCTATAGACTGTCACTTCACTGTAGCAATGTAAAGGGAAACCTATGTATCATCTCATGTAACAATATGGTCAGTGAATGTGTTGCCACCCAGTTCACAATGCTCCACGAACACTAATGCAGCACCCTTTCTCACAGCTTTCTGGTCATCCACGAGTGTGCATGGCACTCGCTGTGTGTAGGCTTTGTGATACCCTAAGTGCTGAGTGACTATTTCATGCACTACTGAACGACAACCCTCCTGACATTGACCATGCACAACGCTAATCATGAATTTTCAGTTCCCTACAATGATGCTATCTATCTTTTGTTTGAGCGCACCTGTTAAGATGGAAGGTTGCCTTGATCTCTCTTCATCATGAAAATCTGTTCTCCCATTCTTAAACATTAAAGCTCACTTTCAGACACAGACTGCATTTGTTACGCCTTTGCCACAAATGGTAAAAAGTCTCTGGTGGATGTCACAGAGTATGTTAAGCCCAATCGACAGAAGGAAAGAGAGCTAAGAACGAGGACTTCCTCATGGAGAAACAGCCACTAAATACGCCACAGAGACAAAGGAGGTCCCAAACTAAAAGATTAAATGTCTTTCACCATATTGCTACGATGGATAAAAAGTAAAATGCGGCTGAGAACCCGAACAGCCAATAACTCAGATGGCAGACAGACACTAGAACTTTAGTGTTTAAAAAAAGGCATTTGGTCAGGAAATGGCAAACCATGAAAGGTTGATGACGACAAGCACATAGACAAGATGGAACACCACCTAACAAATGACAATGGCTATAATGACAATGTCCAATACACAATCTAGCTAAAATGATCTCTTTGTGGCGAGTGGGCCAAGAGGAAGTCAGCCAAGTCATTGGGACAGGCTTAATTCCCCAGAGCTGGTTCCCTTGAAGACAAGGCCAGTGGTCATGCCAAAGTGACACTATCTGCCAACAGACGGCAACACGGAGATGTTCGGAAGGAATGGAAGAGCTAGTGGGCCAGGGTAGGAGGACTGCAGCCTTGGTTGCAGCATCAGCAGCCTCATTTCCTGACAGTCCGACATGACCAGTGTTGTAACTGCGACCGTTCCGGTTGGGGGGTTGCCAAAAACGAAAGTGCGGTGGGAACAAATGGAAATGGTCCACGAACAAACAAAACAGATGAATGAGAAAGGATGGACAAGAACAACGACTGATGACCGAGCAAGACCCTACGAAGAACAACACGCAAGAAGCAACAGGGTCACAAGTGAAAAGCCTCATGAATCAACAACGTCCACACGGAAACAAGCAAAGTAAACACGATGTCTGTAAGCAAGATATCAAGAGACTCACACAAATATCACTGAGCGAGAGGCAGGTGCTTAAATACATGATAAGGTACGTCACTATTGGCCACTGGGAACACGTGCTCCACCGTGGCCCCCTCACATTGTATGCAAGCCAGGAGCACACGCAGCCATGGCTTACGGCTGCAGAGACCTCTAGTGGTAATCGAAGTCCACATCATCTGACATGGATTCTAAACCTGCGGCGCTCGGTACCAGAACCAGGAACTCACATAAACATAAGAGCAGCTCCCTCAAGAGCGAGCTTGTAAGTGTCAGAGAGAATGTACCACTTGAGATGACAGGTAAGCTGGGCAGTGCGGAATGAGAGGTCCAAATGGGACTAGATGTTCATGGAGTCAGAAAAGAATGTGAGTGCTCCAGTATTAAAACAAAGGATACCTCTCAGACAGTTTCTGGAAGAGTCCCAAAGGGGTGGTGTACATTAAAGTCATTGAGCAGAAAAACGGATAAGGGAATTGACCAATAAGCTGGAGGAAGTATGCCCTGGTGATACTGAATGGTGTAAGGATGTAAACATTACAAAGAGAAAAGGTGAAGCAAGGAAGGAAAATGCGAACTGCAACAGTTTGCAGATGAGTGTTTAGTGAGTTGGTTTGGCTATGAATGTCATCCCACATGAAAAGCATGACTTCCTCATACACGGGGGGAGGTGGTCAAAGCGGACCAGAAGGAAATGCGAGAGGTCAAAGAAATCAGGATGCCACAATTCTGTTTCTTGGGGGCAGAAAGCAAGCGGATGGTGTGATTCCACAAGGAGGCATAATGCTTCCTTGCCGGATGAAGTACCGCTAATATTCCATGACGCGAAAAGGGGAAGAGGGAGGAAATGAAGGGTTGTCACTGTGGTGGCTGCTGAGTGCCATCCTCCAGAGACTCACTGCTAACAGATGAAGGTGCGGGAGGATCTACAGAGGCATCAGCATTCTCTCTGAATCAGTCTGCAGATTTCAGGGCAGGAAAACAGTAGGCAGTGTGCACCAGCAAAATGGAGGTTAGCTGGGTGAGGGTATCATACGGCGACACTATTGAAATCCAGGAAGGAGAAGACCGTTTGGCTCTGAGTTTTTAGATCTTTTGCGGTTGTCAAATGAAGACTCAGATGTTTGTTGGCTGGAGGGATGTAACAAGTCTTCGGAGGAGGAGATTAGTGTTTGACGTCCCGTCTTCAACGAGGTCATTAGAGACGGAGCGCAAGCTCGGGTGAGGGAAGGATGGGGAAGGAAATCGGCCATGCCCTTTCAAAGGAACCATCCCAGCATTTGCCTGAAACGATTTAGGGAAATCACGGAAAACCTAAATCAGGATGGCTAGTGACGGGATTGAACCGTCGTCCTCCCGAATGCGAGTCCAGTGTGCTAACCACTGCGCCACCTCGCTCAGTAACAAGTCTTCGCTGAAGCGTTCCTTTTGTCCTTTCCAGCCTGCCGGTTGTGAAGCAGGTGATTTTGCCATTGGGGACAAAGTTTGGTGGCATGACGCACAGCTGGAGGAGAAGCAGACAGGAATTCTAATGTAATACCGGGCAATTTTACAACTGCAGTGCTGAATTTGTGATTGCACATGAAGGGCTTTTGACTAGCCAACACCTTGCAAGTGACAGGGTAAGGTACTTTTTCCTTCACCTGGATCTCCTGGACAGCCCGCTCATTGAGATACACAAGACATACCTGGGATGAGGCTCCATGGTCGCCATTGCAATAATACCAAGGGGAGAAGTTGGCAGTCAATCGCATTCATGAGCATCCCTGCAACAAGTAACACATTTCGCCGTGTTTTGGCAGGACACGAAATTGTGGTTGTAATGTTAACACTGGTAGTAATGCATCGGGTTTGGAATGTTAGGTGGGACCATGATGACTTCATAGCCTGCTTTGATCTTTAATAGAAGCATGTTGTTGTTGTTGTCTTCAGTCCTGAGACTGGTTTGATGCAGCTCTCCATGCTACTCTATCCTGTGCAAGCTGCTTCATCTCCCAGTACCTACTGCAACCTACATCCTTCTGAATCTGCTTAGTGTACTCATCTCTCGGTCTCCCTCTACGATTTTTACCCTCCACGCTGCCCTCCAATGCTAAATTTGTGATCCCTTGATGCCTCAAAACATGTCCTACCAACCGATCCCTTCTTCTAGTCAAGTTGTGCCACAAACTTCTCTTCTCCCCAATCCTATTCAATACCTCCTCATTAGTTACGTGATCTATCCACCTTATCTTCAGTATTCTTCTGTAGCACCACATTTCGAAAGCTTCTATTCTCTTCTTGTCCAAACTAGTTATCGTCCATGTTTCACTTCCATACATGGCTACACTCCAAACAAATACTTTCAGAAACGACTTCCTGATACATAAATCTATATTCGATGTTAACAAATTTCTCTTCTTCAGAAACGCTTTCCTTGCCATTGCCAGTCTACATTTTATATCCTCTCTACTTCGACCATCATCAGTTATTTTACTTCCTAAATAGCAAAACTCCTTTACTACTTTAAGTGTCTCATTTCCTAATCTAATTCCCTCAGCATCACCCGATTTAATTTGACTACATTCCATTATCCTCGTTTTGCTTTTGTTAATGTTCATCTTATATCCTCCTTTCAAGACACTGTCCATTCCGTTCAACTGCTCTTCCAAGTCCTTTGCCGTCTCTGACAGAATTACAATGTCATCGGCGAACCTCAAAGTTTTTACTTCGTCTCCATGAATTTTAATACCTACTCCAAATTTTTCTTTTGTTTCCTTTACTGCTTGCTCAATATACAGATTGAATAACATCGGGGAGAGGCTACAACCCTGTCTCACTCCTTTCCCAACCACTGCTTCCCTTTCACGCCCCTCGACTCTTATTACTGCCATCTGGTTTCTGTACAAATTATAAATAGCCTTTCGCTCCCTGTATTTTACCCCTGCCACCTTTAGAATTTGAAAAAGAGTATTCCAGTCAACATTGTCAAAAGCTTTCTCTAAGTCTACAAATGCTAGAAACGTAGGTTTGCCTTTTCTTAATCTTTCTTCTAAGATAAGTCGTAAGGTCAGTATTGCCTCACGTGTTCCAACATTTCGACGGAATCCAAACTGATCCTCCCCGAGGTCTGCATCTACCAGTTTCTCCATTCGTCTGTAAAGAATTCGCGTTAGTATTTTGCAGCCGTGGCTTATTAAACTGATAGTTCGGTAATTTTCACATCTGTCAGCACCTGCTTTCTTTGGGATTGGAATTATTATATTCTTCTTGAAGTCTGAGGGTATTTCGCCTGTTTCATACATCTTGCTCACCAGCTGGTAGAGTTTTGTCATGATTGGCTCTCCAAAGGCCGTCAGTAGTTCTAATGGAATGTTGTCTACTCCGGGGGCCTTGTTTCGACTCAGGTCTTTCAGTGCTCTGTCAAACTCTTCACGCAGTATCATATCTCCCATTTCGTCTTCATCTACATCCTCTTCTATTTCCATAATATTGTCCTCAAGTACATTGCCCTTGTATAAACCTTCTATATACTCCTTCCACCTTTCTGCCTTCCCTTCTTTGCTTAGAACTGGGCTGCCATCTGAGCTCTTGATATTCATACACGTGGTTCTCTTCTCTCCAAAGGTCTCTTTAATTTTCCTGTAGGCAGTATCTATCTTACCCCTAGTGAGATAAGCTTCTACATCCTTACATTTGTCCTCTAGCCATCCCTGTTTAGCCATTTTGCACTTCCTGTCGATCTCATTTTTGAGACGTTTGTATTCCTTTTTGCCTGCTTCATTTACTGCATTTTTATATTTTCTCCTTTCATCAATTAAATTCAATATTTCTTCTGTTACCCAAGGATTTCTAGCAGCCCTCGTCTTTGTACCTACTTCATCCTCTGCTGCCTTCACTACTACATCCCTCAGAGCTACCCATTCTTCTTCTACTGTATTTCTTTCCCCTATTCCTGTCAATTGTTCCCTTATGCTCTCTCTGAAACTCTGTACAACCTCTGGTTCTTTTAGTTTATCCAGGTCCCATCTCCTTAATTTCCCACATTTTTGCAGTTTCTTCAGTTTTAATCTACAGGTCATAACCAATAGATTGTGGTCAGAGTCCACATCTGCCCCTGGAAATGTCTTACAACTTAAAACCTGGTTCCTAAATCTCTGTTTTACCATTATATAATCTATCTGATACCTTTTAGTATCTCCAGGGTTCTTCCACGTATACAACCTTCTTTCATGATTCTTAAACCAAGTGTTAGCTATGATTAAGTTGTGCTCTGTGCAAAATTCTACTAGGCGGCTTCCTCTTTCATTTCTTAGCCCCAATCCATATTCACCTACTATGTTTCCTTCTCTCCCTTTTCCTACACTCGAATTCCAGTCACCCATTACTATTAAATTTTCGTCTCCCTTCACTATCTGAATAATTTCTTTTATTTCATCGTACATTTCTTCAATTTCTTCATCATCTGCAGAGCTAGTTGGCATATAAACTTGTACTACTGTAGTAGGTGTGGGCTTCGTATCTATCTTGGTCACAATAATGCGTTCACTATGCTGTTTGTAGTAGCTTACCCGCATTCCTATTTTCCTATTCATTATTAAACCTACTCCTGCATTACCCCTATTTGATTTTGTGTTTATAACCCTGTAGTCACCTGACCAGAAGTCTTGTTCCTCCTGCCACCGAACTTCACTAATTCCCACTATATCTAACTTTAACCTATCCATTTCCCTTTTTAAATTTTCTAACCTACCTGCCCGATTAAGGGACCTGACATTCCACGCTCCGATCCGAAGAACGCCAGTTTTCTTTCTCCTGATAACGACATCCTCCTGAGTAGTCCCCGCCCGGAGATCCGAATGGGGGACTATTTTACCTCCGGAATATTTTACCCAAGAGGATGCCATCATCATTTAATCATACAGTAAAGCTGCATGTCCTCGGGAAAAATTACGGCTGTAGTTTCCCCTTGCTTTCAGCCGTTCGCAGTACCAGCACAGCAAGGCCGTTTTGGTTAATGTTGCAAGGCCAGATCAGTCAATCATCCAGACTGTTGCCCCTGCAACTACTGAAAAGGCTGCTGCCCCTCTTCAGGAACCACACGTTTGTCTGGCCTCTCAACAGATACCCCTCCGTTGTGGTTGCACCTACGGTACGGCCATCTGTATCGCTGAGGCACGCAAGCCTCCCCACCAACGGCAAGGTCCATGGTTCATGGGGGGGAATAGAAGCATAACAATATCAAAATGTGAGAAAAGGAGTGCATGTAGGTACTAAGGTTACATCAACCTTTTTCATTGCCCAATGGACTGCAGTGATGCCCTGATCAGAAAAGCAAGTTTGGATCTCTCCCTCACTCATATCATTGTGCAGTAGAGCGTAAATAGCACCATATTGGTCTCGAAATGAATGGGAGAGCCTTGAAGGTACATAGCAGCAAGCAGTTGTTGGGCTTAAAAACCACAATTGGTCTCCAAAAGCAAAACTCCAGTACGCAAACAAGAGCAGGATTTCACAGGGCCTGTAAATGCATCACTACCTTTCTGAATAATAAACAGATTAACCATAGTACAGGACTGATCTCCATCAGTATTTTATAACATGAGGAACTAAGGTGCAGTTGAGAGAGTATCTGAATCTTCAGCATCATGCCATTTACATTAGTAGACATAGAAGGAGATGAAGTTGATTGACTCACTGTGAAGAATTTCTCCATGATTGCCAGTGTCCCCGACTGTGCACTCCTTCCTCCAAGAGGGACTCGCCTGCCTTAGGTGATTGTTCACAACCTGGGTCACACCTTCTGACTCCTGACACGGGGGAACTATTGGCAATTTGAGAAGGTAACAGCTAAAGCAAATAACCACTACCTGGGCCTGGGTGTACCAGGGGTTATATGCAAAACCTACCTGTCAACCCAGGACTGGGAATTACATGTTACCCAGTAACGTGTTAAGCATCAAACATGTGGGCCTGCCTTCAGGAGCACACAGCAAGCAAAAAGAAACAGAGAGGAACTGCAAACACCAAAGCAGAGGAAGGGTAGGAGACGGAGAACAACGAAAGAAAGAATGACAGTAAATAACAGATGAGGGTCTGTCCTGATGTCAAGCTATTAAAACCTCAGAACACATTCCCACAACATCCCAGACATGTTACCCCAAGGAAAGGGGAAAAAGAATAGCAGAAGGATACTCACATAGCACAAAAAAAGAAGAGGAGCTGCAAAGGCTGGGGTCCCATGGTGGCCAAGCACGAATTTACCAAACAGTGGTGAGTTCCCCAGGTGGCGAGCAAGGATAATGGAATGTAGTCGAGTTAAAATCAGATGATGCTGAGAGAATTAGATTAGGAAATGAGACACTTAAAGTAGTTGACAAGTTTTGCTATTTGCACAGCAAAATAACTAAAGATGGTTGAAGTAGAGAGGATATAAAACATAGACAGTCATTGGCAAGAAAACAATTTCTGAAGAGCAGAAATTTGTTAACATCAAATATACACCTAAGTGTTAAGAAGTCTTTCCGAAGGTTTTTGACTGGATTGTAACATGGATGATAAACAGTCCAGACAGGAAGAGAACTGAAGCTTTTAAAATGTGGTGCTACAGAAGAATGCTGAAGATTAGATGGGTAGATCATGTAACTAATGAGGAGGTACTGAATGGAACTGGGGAGGACACATTCTCAGACATCAAGGGATAACTAATTTAGTATTGGAGATGGCTCAAATGGCTCTGAGCACTTTGGGACTTAACATCTGACGTCATCAGTCCCCTAGAACTTAGAACTACTTAAACCTAAGGACATCACAAACATCCATGCCTGAGGCAGAATTTGAACCTGCAACCGTAGCAGTCGCGCGGTTATGGTCTGAAGCACCAAGAACTGCTCTGCCACTGTAGCCGGCTAGTATTGGAGAGAAGTGCGGGAGGAATAATTGGAGAGGGAGACCAAGAAATGAATACAGTAAGCAGATTCAGAAGGTTGAGACTCCAATAGCTATCTGAAGATAAGTAGGCTTGCACAGGATAAAATAGTACGGAGAACCGCTTCAAACCAATATCTAGACAGCAGACCACCACCACAGCAGCAGCAGCAGCAGCAGCAGCAGCAGCAGCAGAAGCAGAAGCAGCAACAGCAACATGCTGTTCATAATAGCTCAGCTGCATTCCTTTATTACCACTATTTGACTCTGTGTTTATAACCCTGCACTCACCAGTCAGAAGTCTTGTTCATTCTGCCACTGAATTTCAATAATTCCCAATACGTCTAACATCAACCTATCCATTACCTTTTTAAGTTCTCTGACCCACCTGCCCAATTAATGGATCTGATTTCCACACTTTGGCCCATAGAAAGCTAGTTTTGTTTTTCCTGATATCAAAATTCTCCTTAGAAAGTGGTACCTGATGATCTGAATGGGTAACTATTTTACCTCTGGACTGTTTTACTCAAGAGGATACCATCATGATGTAACAAAGTCTCAGGAAAAATAAAAGCTGTAGTTTTCCCTTGCTCTCGTCGTTTGCAGCATCAGCACAGCAAGGTCATGTTAGTTGATATTACTAGGCCGGATTAATGAATAATCCAGACTGTTGTCCTGAAACTACCAAAAAAGCAGCTGCCCTCTTCAGGAATCACATGTTTTCCTGACCTCTCTACAGACTCTCATACACTGTGGTTGCACTTACAATACAGTTGTATGTATCACTGAGGCATTCAAGCCATCCCCCATCTTAGCAAGGTCCAAGTGGGTAGGAGTGCAGAGGTGGGGGAAGGGGGTGCAGATGTGCAGATGGGGGGGGGGGGGGGGGGGGGGAAGGGGAGAAAGATTATTTCAATTAAAAAGGAAAACTATATAGCTCATATTTTATCATATTAGGTCCGATACCTTTCCATAACCAAGTGATCTTCCACTCGCTCTAAATGACAATAAACTGAGAAAAAGAACAAGTAAGAAAAAAAATGTTTTTAGTGCTCTAATATCTCACTACGCCCCCCCCCCCCCCCCCAATCATTTCTAACTTGAATCATGCATTTTGGAATGAAATCTATGTGGCAATCAGTCCACATTGCTGATACCCATGTCAAACAGCAGCTGCTGATAGAATGCAGACTTATACATTCGAGAAAAATCTTCCAATAATGTCAATTCTCTTCCACTGTACAGCATTCACACACAAGGCAGCATAACATTCTTCAACATGTTACTGTGCTGCCTGCTATCAAGAGTTCCCTCAAATCTGTGAAGTACTTCTGCTCCTCTTACAGAAATCAAATCCCATTAGGAAATTGATAGCTGCCCACTTTGTTTTGTCATTGCTACATATTCTTCACAATATTGAGGCCCTTGCGGTCTATAAACCACACTTGAATCACTGCTGTTAGTGGATATTACCTTCTCATCAGTGCCATGGTCAGATGCACCTCTGCGAATGCCATCTGGTACACACATTTTCCTTGCTGACTTCCTGTCCCATGACTGATCTCTGCAGAGGTAGTCCAGCTTCAGTCAGCCTTCAGCAAACTGTGTCATTGGAACTGGGGAAGTTGGTCTCTTGCCGCAAATGCTTTGCATTTAGGAAGGAAAGCTGTCAGCTGTTATCCACAAACACTCTGTTCTCTGTTGTGTGCTCAACCTCTTCCTGTCTGGAGCAAGAACTCTATTGGTAGTGCCTCTTTCAACATAATTCCTTCACTATGTCTCTACAAACATAAATGGTACACCACGCCTCCTGCCAGCATCTCTACTCGAAAATCCACCATCATCAATCAGAGCAAAGACTCATCTCAAAGAAAATGTTTCCAGTAAACCACTGCAACTGACTGCCTGCAATGTGATTTCTGCTTGCCAGTCGTATACTGATGCCCGAAAAGGAGCACCAGTAGTGACTAACTGAAGGAAAACGTTTTTGAAACTTTTTGCTGCTTTAAATGTACCTGTAAGGTGAAGTGGCAAGGTGCACGGTACTAGTTATACCCTTACTCATTCACTGTTGGTCGAACTAATTTGCGATTAATTTATATGGGAAAATGTAAACAATGTTTGTAAACACTTAGGTACAATAGCTATTAGCTGTAGCCATACAAATCTGAACATTTCATACACCAAACTGAAAATGATTTCATGTTTGATTCTTTTTAAGCATAGCTCGCCAAAAATTGTTTTTGTGGTTGGAAATAAGGCACCACATGTTTCACTACCTTAACTATTTGGCAAAAAATACTTTAATTATAGCAAAGCCAGTATGTAGTAAATATGTAAATACTCAGACTACAGTGCAGCCACTTCTTGGTGTGGTAGGAGCAGTAACAGATGAACTGGGAGCACTTGTGGTGGTTGGCAAGTCCAATGAGGGTTGAGGTTACTACTGAGCACCAAATTAAATGGATTTTTAGTAGCTGTTTAAGATTCTGGAGAAATTAGCGAAAAAACAGTTTGTAAAGCTTTCACATAATAATCAGAACCAGACAGGTGGCCAAAAATGTTGGTTTGATAGAAAGGATTATGTCACACCACTCAGAAACAGATTGGTGAATAATCACGGATGTGCCACAGTGTATTTGAAAATCTGACCTGGAATAGTAAATCACATCTGTATTGCTGTAATCTTACATCCATCCTTACACACCAGGTGCTGGTAGGCTAAGAGGCAGCATAATATTAGGAATCAATGCCAACATGGTCACGGGCATGGGACAGGTTGGAGTACAGAATGTAGTATTCTTTACAGCAAGTAGAAATACAAGTGGAAATAGGGCAATGGGTATGGAGAGGTAGGATAAGTCAGTGGAGGTGCTTAATGGTGGAGATGACATAGTGGATAATAAACTGCAGATGATTATCCATCAGTACAGAGCTGCACTCTGTTACTAACCAAACTAAATTGCATTTGATGCCAATGTTTGTGGGTTTCAGGAAACATGAAAAAGCTTAATAGAGCTGAAAAGGATGGAGGAGTAAGATGACAAGTTTTGGGAGGGATTGCGAATTGTAGTAGGTTTTGCTGATCACGCTAGCTTCCAGATACAGAAACAGCGAGACAATGGTTTCCATTGTGGGACTCTTATAAGGTGGCTTTTTAACAGGTCATCACTGTACTCCATATCATCAAAAAGGTGATACCTACATCTGCAATAATAAGATTAAGTTAGAGTTCATGCTGAGATTGAAGATGTTTTCTATTCAACACTTGCAAACCTTGGATTTCTGGGTAGAGAATGGTGTGCTCCATTATCTCTGGACGCCATACATCCTATAAAACACAGCATGGCCATCAACCAGCTGGCAAATTGCTCAAATAGCCAGTGCCATTATGTTCCTAGAGGCAATTCAACAACACAACTGCAGAACAATCCACCAAAAACCATAAATGCAACATGTTCTTCCCAAACCCAACCTCCTAAACCACACCAACCCATCAACTACTACTCTTCCTAAACACAATACCCAAATTAAAACAAATAATACACATCTTCTACATGAAAAAGCAACAAATAGCAACAATAATATGTCACCAACACAACCTCTTGAATGGCCAGCCTAGAACTCCTCCAGATAGAATGCCACAAGCTGTTCCACCAGCAATGCCACATACTGTATACTTATTCTTGGTCCAAGATGCATACCTTCTCCACAAACAAAGTGCTTTGCATACTTTCAATAGGACCAAACAATGTAGGAACTTAATCATAGTCAAAATGTCAGTCCACTGAATAGTTCATTGTTAATAAGGTTTCTATTAGCTGCTTCTCTGTATTAGTGTGTATCATGCCTAGTTCTACACTCCTGAAGGTTCTTCTTGGTCATGGAATGTGTGGAACATAATGAATGAAATTTTTACTTATTTGAAACTGCACTGTCTGAGTCTTTATGGTATTAAGACTAATCTTGTTTGCTCTCAACTGACCTATTAAGGCCTACAACACCAATAGCTATTGAAATTCTTATAATGTACCATGAGGACCTATCCCAACTTTGACTGAGAAAAGGAGAAAATATAAAAATGTAACAAATGAAGTCACAAAAAATGAGCTTGACAGAAAAAGGAAATTGGGAAAGCAATAATGGCTAGGGGAGAAATGTAAGAAGGCTGTAGCAGCATGCATGACTATGGGAAAGTTAAATGCCACCTATAGGAACATCAGAGAGATCTTTGGAGGAAAGAGAAGCAGCTGCATGAATATCAAGAGGTCCAATAGCAAGCCAGTACTATACTCTGATTGAAATTAGATTTTGATTGATGTTTCAGTCAGATAAATGGTGGGGGACAACCGCTCTTTCTCTGGCACCACATGATTGCTATTTTGGCTATTCTATAGGTACATGCAGCACTTTTTAAAGCATAGCCGGCTGCACAACACTGGCACCACTGCCCCCACCACTCCAATCTGTGAATCACAAAGTAATTTTAATCAGAGTATAATCAAAGAAGGGGGAGCTGAAAGATGGAAGACGTATATGAAAGGGCTGTGGGAGAGGAAAAGAACCTGAAGACAGTATTATGCAAAAGGAGAAGGAATTCAATGAATATGAGGTAGGGGATACAATAGTGTGACAAGAAACTGACAGAGCACTGAAAGATCTAAAGTGTAACAATGCCCCTGGAGCAGATGACATTCCCTGACAATTACTGAGATCCTTGGAAGAATATACCACGACAAAACTGTTCTACCAGGTATGAAAGACATATAAGGTAAGTGACACAACCTGACACTTCCAAAAGTATGTAAGAAGGCTGGTGCAGATAGGTGTGAGTATTACCAAACCATGAAATAAATAAGTCATGTTTGCAAAGTACTGGCAAATTACTGACAGAAGAACAGAAAAGTGGTAAAATGGATTCTGGTGAATTGTAGGAAAATGAAAGGCAATACTGATCGGAGATGATGAGTTGCAGATAGGCACAATAAAAAGACTCTCATAATTATAGCTTTTGGCTGTTAAGGCCTTCATCAGCAAGACAGATATAATTGCACAGACACACACACACACACACACACAGACACACACATATAATAGAAAGAAACTTCCACATGGGAAAAATATATTAAAAACAAAGATTCCAAGACTTACCAAGCGGGAAAGCGCCGGTAGATAGGCACAATGAATAAAACACACACACAGAATTTCAAGCTTTCGCAACCGGCGGCTGCTTCGTCAGGAAAGAGGGAAGGAAAAGGAAAGATGAAAGGATGTGGGTTTTAAGGGAGAGGGTAAGGAGTCATTCCAATCCCGGGAGCGGCAAGACTTACCTTAGGGGGAAAAAAGGATAGGTATATAATCGCGCGCGCGCGCGCGCCCACACACACACACACACACACACACACACACACACACACACACACACACACACAGCCATCCATACATACACATAAATACGGTGGGCAGTATGTATGGATGGATGGATATCGCGCGCACGCACACACACACACACACACACACACACACACATACACACATATCCATCCGCACATACACAGACACAAGATAGGCACAATGAATAAAACACACAAACACACACACAGAATTTCAAGCTTTCGGATGGATGTGTGTGTGTGTGTGTGTGTGTGTGTGTGTGTGTGTGTGTGTGTGTGTGTGTGTGCGAGTGTACATCTGTCCTTTTTTTCCCCTAAGGGAAGTCTTTCCGCTCCCGGGATTGGAATGACCCCTTACCCTCTCCCTTAAAACCCACATCCTTTCGTCTTTCCCTCTCCTTCCTGAAGAAGCAACCATCGGTTGCGAAAGCTAGCAATTCTGTGTGTGTGTTTGTGTGTTTTGTTCACGTGCCTGTCTGCCGGCGCTTTCCCGCTTGGTAAGTCTTGGAATCTTTGTTTTTAATATATTTTTCCCATGTGGAAGTTTCTTTCTATTATATATATATATATATATATATATATATATATATATATATATATATATATATATATGAACCTACTACGGTGTCGTAGCAGGCGGAGAGGTGATACTCCGACGTGGCGCGTCCCCGGGTGGCGGATAGGGGTGTCCTCACCGGCTTGCCGGCGGATACGAGTGAAATAAAATAGCTCTCGCGGACCAAATGTTCAACCTCTATGGTTCACAACCATAGTTGTAATTCGGAGCTTGCTCCATCCAAGGCTCAATGCCTTCGATAGTCAAATATGGACGGAAATCTTTTAAGAAAATCTCCACCGCTTGGCACTACCCAAGGAAGACTGCACTCGGATATGGTGGGCAGTCACTTAAAAGATAAGTTGGACGAGTCGGAGCATCTAGAAATACTGAAGACAGACCAAAGACAGAAACAGAAATTAAAAATGAAACAAATAAATTATTTAGCAACATTTAACATTAACTCCCTGGCACAAGTAGGAAAATTGAAAATTCTAACTAATGAACTAGACAAACAAGGGATCCTAATAGCTGGACTACAAGAGATGAGGAATTCGGACCAGGTGCCCATGGAATCTCAAGGTTATAGAATATACAAAGGCATCCCAGGAGAAAGAGTGATGAAAAATTGTCCACAATTTGGTACGGGATTCATAGTCAACTTAAAAATAATTGATTCGATAACAGATTTCCAGGCCCAATCTCCTAGGCTCTCGACGCTAACAGTAAAAGCATCAAATAAAATCTATACAATAATTAATGCCCATGCTCCCATGAATGATAAAAACAATAGGAGAAAAACCAGAGAAGAGACGGATGAATTCTGGGACCTACTAGATCAAACAGTGACAAATATAAACAAAAATCATGGTAAAATTTTAATACGTGATTTCAATGCACAACTGGGCAATGAAAAGAGATACAGAGACATAATAGGAAAATGGCCGGCTCAAAAACGAACCAATAAAAATGGTATAAGATTAGTAGAATTCTGTAGAAACCATAACATGATATCAAAATCAACCTATTTTATGAGAAAAACCAATAAACTGAAGACATGGAAACACCCATATTGGAAAAAGGGGGAATGGCAATTAGATCACGTCTGTATGAACAAAAATTACCATAAAGAAATCCAAAATGTTAAAGTACTTAGAGGTGATGTAAATAAAATAGAAAGAAACTTCCACATGGGAAAAATATATTAAAAACAAAGATTCCAAGACTTACCAAGCGGGAAAGCGCCGGCAGACAGGCACATGAACAAAACACACAAACACACACACAGAATTACGAGCTTTCGCAACTGGCAGTTGCTTCGTCAGGAAAGAGGGAAGGAGAGGGAAAAATGAAAGGATGTGTGTTTTAAGGGAGAGGGTAAGGAGTCATTCCAATCCCGGGAGCGGAAAGACTTCCCTTAGGGGAAAAAAAGGACAGGTGTACACTCGCGCACACACACACACATATCCATCCGCACATACACAGACACAAGCAGACATATTTATATGTGTGTGTGTGTGTGTGTGTGTGTGTGTGTGTGTGTGTGTGTGTGTGTGTGTGTGTGTGTGTGTGTGTGTGTGTGCGAGTGTACACCTGTCCTTTTTTTCCCCTAAGGGAAATCTTTCCGCTCCCGGGATTGGAATGACTCCTTACCCTCTCCCTTAAAACCCACATCCTTTCATTTTTCCCTCTCCTTCCCTCTTTCCTGACGAAGCAACTGCCAGTTGCGAAAGCTCGTAATTCTGTGTGTGTGTTTGTGTGTTTTGTTCATGTGCCTGTCTGCCGGCGCTTTCCCGCTTGGTAAGTCTTGGAATCTTTGTTTTTAAAGTATTTAGAGGAATAGACATGGGGTCAGACCATTACATGGTGAAAATCAAATGCAAATTCACACCTGCAAAGAAACCAAAATCCAAATTTAAAATGAGAAAAATATATGACCCTCATAAACTAATAAACAATGATCAATATAAAGAACTAACTCAAAAAAATTGAGAAAACTGATAAATTAGAAGAGATAGTCCCAAAACTAAAAGAAATAGCCGAAAAAATTGCCCCACCAAACCCAAGGAAAAAGCAGCAATGGTGGAATGAGGAATGCGATAAAGCATTTGAAAATAGACACCAAGCATGGTTAAATCATCAAAGGCAGAAAACAGAGAAATCACATGAGGAATTGACTAAACAAAGAAAACTAACTCAAACAACAATAAGAAGTACTAAAAGACAATATCAAAAGAGCATTATTCAACAAATAGAAATAGATCATAAAAAGACAAATTCAAGGGATTATTATAAAATATTTAGTAAAAAACTTCAAAAATATGAACCACCAACACTCATGCTAAAAGATACAACCGGAAAAATAGCACACAACAATAAAGATAATGCCCAAATTCTAGCAGATGCATTCGATCAACTACTGAATGGTGAAGAACCAAAAGAACGGCTTCATACAAACACAGAAATGCCCATTAAAACTTCAACAGAATACATTGGTCCACCAAACATTAATGAAGTAAATCAAGCCATTAAAGAATTGAAAAATTATAAAGCTAGTGGCGAAGACCAAACATTTGCAGAGCTGTGGAAAAATGCATCAGAATCAAGTGAAGAATCACTTCACCAAAGTTTAATTAAAATGTGGAATGATGAAACATTGCCGGAACATTGGACAATAGCAGTAATACACCCACTACACAAGAAAGGAGATAGAACTAATCCGGACAACTATAGAGTTATCTCTCTCTTGGATTGTATTTTCTAGAATAATTTATAATTGATGCAAAGGTGATCTGGAAAAAGAATTAGGGGATTACCAATGAGGATTTCGACCATGGCGCAGCAGTCCGGAACAAATCATAACACTAAAATTGGTAATGGATATTTACAAAAGAAGACAGAAACAAATGATTATAACTTTCGTGGACTTTAAAAAAGTATTTGATAGTATTCACAGACCTTCAATGTTGAAAATACTACGAAATCTTGGATTACATCCTAAACTAGTGAAGATGATAAGCTTAACTTTAACAAATACTAAATCAAAGGTGAAGTTCAGAAGTGAAATGTCTGAAACCTTCACAATTAAAACAGGACTAAGGCAAGGTGATGTATTATCACCCCTTCTGTTCAACTGTACTCTGGAATATTTAATGAGAGAATGGTATAAAGAAAATTTAAAAAATATAAAAATTGGGTACAATAAAGACAAAATTTGCCTAAATTGTTTGGGATTTGCAGATCTGGCACTACTAGCCAACAACTTTGAAGAGGCTAGGGATCAACTCACAAATCTCCAAAATATTGCAGGAAAAGTAGGATTAACAATTTCATCTGAAAAAACAAAAATAATGGCAACAGACCCTCTTGCAATAAATAGTGTACAGATGTGTGGGACTGATATAGAAATTGTAAAACAATTTAAGTACCTTGGAGGAAATATAACCTATAACTTAAATGAAAAAATGTCCTGGACAGAGAGAACTAATAAATTATCAAGAGCCCAAAAAGTATCCAGAAACACATACAACAAAAAATGTTTGTCAATAAATACAAAATTAAAACATTAAAAGACTGTTGTCCAACCAGAAATAACCTCTGGAAGTGAAACCCTGTTTAAGCTAAATCAAAAGAACAACACAGACAAAATTCTAAAAATAGAAAGAAGAATAATAAGGACATGCATCAATAAAAAGTACCAAAAAGCAGGAGAATGGCATATTGTACCAAATGCAGTAGTATATCAGGAGATAGAACCAGTAACGGATACCATGAGAAAGAAGAGAATATCATTTTTTGCCCATCTATTGAGAACACCTGAAGACAGATTAATACGCAAAATTTTGGAGAAACTCTGGAAACAAAAACAACAACCTGTCTGGATAAAGGAAATAAAAGAAGACGTGATAGAACTAGACATAACGCTGGAGGACTTGAAAATGAAATCAAAACAAGCAAATAAATTAAAAAATAGAAATATTAGATTCTTGCCAAAAATTGATAAAAGAGAAACAACTAAAAGGGTATTTTCAGAAGAGGAACGAAAACAAAGATCGGATAGAATGAAGAAATACTGGAAAGCCAAGGAGGAAAAAACAATGAGAAATCTTAGGAAGACCGGAACGAAATTGACTGAAGTGGTCCAATGAGGCCGTAAAAGCACAATAATTATATATATATATATATATATATATATATATATATATATATATAGGGAAAGCGCCGGCAGACAGGCACATGAACAAAACACACACACAGAATTACGAGCTTTCGCAACTGGCAGTTGCTTCGTCTTTCCGCTCCCGGAATGACTCCTTACCCTTTCCTGACGAAGCAACTGCCAGTTGCGAAAGCTCGTAATTCTGTGTGTGTGTTTGTGTGTTTTGTTCATGTGCCTGTCTGCCGGCGCTTTCCCGCTTGGTAAGTCTTGGAATCTTTGTTTTTAATATATTTTTCCCATGTGGAAGTTTCTTTCTGTTTTATATATATATATATATATATATATATATATATATATATATATATATATATATATTAAAAACAAAGATTCCAAGACTTACCAAGCGGGAAAACGCCAAACGCCGGCAGGCAGGCACAAGAACAAAACACACACACACAGAATTACTAGCTTTCGCAACCGACGGTTGCTTCTTCAGGAAGGAGAGGGAAAGACGAAAGGATGTGGGTTTTAAGGGAGAGGGTAAGGAGTCATTCCAATCCCGGGAGCGGAAAGACTTCCCTTAATGGGAAAAAAAGGACAGGTGTACACTTGCGCACACATACACACGCACACATATCCATCCGCACATACACAGACACAAGCAGACATATTTAGCAAAGATTCCAAGACTTACCAAGCGGGAAAGCGCCGGCAGACAGGCACAATGAACAAAACACACAAACACACACACAGAATTACTAGCTTTCGCAACCGATGGTTGCTTCTTCAGGAAGGAGAGGGAAAGATGAAAGGATGTGGGTTTTAAGGGAGAGGGTAAGGAGTCATTCCAATCCCGGGAGCGGAAAGACTTCCCTTAGGGGGAAAGAAAAGGACAGGTGTACACACACACACACACACACACACACACACACACACACACACACACACACACACACACACACACACACAAGAAGTTGTTGAAAGACAGGTGAGGTATGAACGGTGGCAACTTGAAATTAGCGGAGGTTGAGGCCTGGCGGATATCGAGAAGAGAGGATACACTGAAGGGCGAGTTCCCATCTCCGGAGTTCGGATAGGTTGGTGTTGGTGGGAAGTATCCAGATAACTCGGACGGTGTAACACTGTGCCAAGATGTGCTGGCCGTGCACCAAGGCATGTTTAGCCACAGGGTGATCCTCATTACCAACAAGCACTGTCTGCCTGTGTCCATTCATGCGAATGGACAGTTTGTTGCTGGTCATTCCCACATAGAAAGCGTCACAGTGCAGGCAGGTCAGTTGGTAAATCACGTGGGTGCTTTCATACGTGGCTCTCCCTTTGATCGTGTACACCTTCCGGGTTACATACACATACATACGGTGGGCAGTATGTATGGATGGATATGTGTGTGTGTGTGTGTGTGTGTGTGTGTGTGTGTGTGTGTGTGTGTGTGTGTGTGTGCGCGCGCGCGCGCACGAGTATATACCTATCCTTTTTCCCCCTAAGGTAAGTCTTTCCGCTCCCGAGATTGGAATGACTCCTTACCCTCTCCCTTAAAACCCACATCCTTTCATTTTTCCCTCTCCTTCCTTCCTTCCTGACGAAGCAACTGCCAGTTGCGAAAGCTCGTAATTCTGTGTGTGTGTTTGTGTGTTTTGTTCATGTGCCTGTCTGCCGGCGCTTTCCCGCTTGGTAAGTCTTGGAATCTTTGTTTTTAATATATATATATATATATATATATATATATATATATATATATATATATATATATATATATATATATATGCTCACACACATGATTGTAGTCTCAGTCAACTGAAACCACCAGAATAGCATGGAGACCTGCATCAAACGAGTCTTCAGATATGTGAGAGAACCAGCAATCACCATGATTTAACTCCAGTCAGAACTTTGTTTGTAGGGTAATATACAGCTTCATGTGTGTACAGAATCCTTTACATACAAACCAAAATGGGAGGTCATTACCAAGGTCAGAATTTTTTAAATGATTACTACTAAAAATTCTGGAATGCAGCCTTGTGTGTTTAACTGATTGTAAATGAAGTTAAAGAGTGGTACCATCACGGTAGCATAAAATTTCAATACTCTGTTGGTAACACCATCACAGACACAACAAAAACTTTTCTTTAGGAACCTAGAGAGATATATAATATCAATCAGTTTTTACCAATAACCTGTTGCTAATGTATACAATGTGTGTTTTGACAAATGTTAAGGACCTACCTTTGATAAATTACTGTTAAGAAGTATAATTTTTTCTGGCACTGTAAGGCTAAATAAATCGAAAGATGAGGAGTCATTTCATGTCAAGTCAACCCAGCTGCCAACTTGACCATCTCCAATTTTCATTAAATTTGGTGTTCACTACACATGAGGAGAGAATGAAAAATGCCCAATTTCAGCACTGTGGCACAAGTATGACAAAGGAATGAGCACCCAAATTTCTAAAAATGTGTGCAAAATTCGAAAAACACTGCTCAAACGATATACAACTTGGCCATGTTAAAAAAGAAATTAAGGTCAGTGACCTTGAATATCTCAAAACGTATCACCTTCAAAATTTCTGAGAAAGATGTACTTGCTTCTTCATTGTTACACTAAACATAGTGAAAAATCAAGTTGGGATGTCATCTGGATTAGGACATGTGAGTTAATATCTAAAGCTATGTGACACAATAAAGTAACAGAAATTTAATGCAAACTGAAACAAAATGTCACAAGTACTGAAAAAAACATGTTAACTTTTAAAAAGAGGATGTAATAGCAATGCACAGTATGGCAATATGAACAGGCCAATTGCAAGTATTTGTAACACGCAAGGTAACAGCACAATCTCTGACCTTCAATGACACGAAACATGATACAACCACCCTAGACAAATATATGGAATGCATGGAAAAAACATTCAAATATCACAACCCAATGCAATGACAAATGCATCATCAGTAGTTACCAAGCCTCAACACTGAGAAGCATCTTCTGGTGAAAGGACATACATGTGACATGTTGCTGTACTCCCATCAACCTTTGTAAAAATGTCTATCTTGTCCACAGTAAAGACGTCAGGTTTCTTGGGGTACACCATGAAGCTGAAGAGCCATGTCGATGTAGGGAGCTTTTGTAACCCCACTGGTATATTCATTAACAATAAAAACACATCCAAGCCAGCAGCTACCTTCAGACAAACATACAGCAAACACAGTGATATCAACAGGGTATGAGTATTGTGGGTCTGTGTCAGATACTCATTTTTGATACAGGGTGAAGTGGAGAAAACATTCATTTGGATTTTTTTATGGCAAGTGGAAATAACGCAGTGCAACTAGTGGGTACCAAAAATAGTGCAAATCTGTGCTAATGACTCTTGAAAGAGAGGAGCTTCCTCACCATATTCCCTTTTGGTTTTATTATGAAAGTGATACACTGTAATGTTCTTGGAAAATCATTCAAAAAGCTACCTGGGTGTCATCATCTGAGAGGTGGAGATGCACTGCAGACTGGCATGGGAAGCAAGTCTCTCAATGGTACCCCAATACCATCACAAGGTCCTCTGCCATATGATGCGGCAGGGAAATGACACTCCAAACAGACACTGAAATCACTCTGATGAAAAGATATGTTAAGCAATGGCATTGTAAAAGATGAACACACACAACACTGTCATGTTTAAGGCATTCTGATTTGTTAACAAATGAAATGTGATCAACTGCACAGGTTCCTGGATGTCATTATAAACAACAAATGGATGAATAGAGGTCTGCGCATTGTTCCAGTGAACCCCCTTAAACCTCATCCTGCATGACAAATGTATAATTCTCTGCAAAATCACAAACAACAATGTATTCGTTGTTACAAGTGTCCCTTTCAGACTGAAAAGACTGTTGGACAGCTATGAAGCTGCAGGAGCTTTTTTGAATTCTTCAGTGAGGTTTCCCAAGAAGCCATCCACAAAACAGACATGTTTGGAGAGATGTTTTGTCTGTAGGTGTCCAATGTTTGTATGTCATTTCATCAGTTCCATTTTCAACAAGCAAGTCCTATAGATTATATAATGAAAGATTGTGCACTTGGGCAGTTCTCACATTTTGACATATAACATTTTGGCTATGCAGGATTACAAATGCTCTTGGACAGACAGTGTTTGTATGCATTAAGGTGACAGTTGACATCACCTGTCCAACATGAGCTTCACACTTTCATGAATACTGCAAAGACGAACACTATAGGTACTGGTTGTACCAGCCAGAACACCATTCTTGGGTCATAACTGGCAAACTTTGGATAATGCTACTTTCAGCTTTAACTCTGGATGCCCTGATAAAAATCATTAGGTTTTCCTACAGCAGTCATTTTTGTTTATGAACCCTGGAACCATTTCCCTTGACAGAAGCAAAAACCTTCTTCTCGGGCACATAGCGGCTTATATCCACTCTGTTGTAAAATTCTATGTGAAAGCCCACAAAATGTTCACTTAGGTCTCAGATTAGGAGTTCCTAAGATACTACATTCTTTGACCAATTATTAAATAGTTTGAGGCTTCAAATTCATTTTCAATCATTCGGATGCTCTCACTTTTCGGAAGAAGCATCAATATTTGATTCTTCTCACTGTTTGAAGTGCTATTACTAAATTATTCTTTCAGTTGCATTATACATTGAAGTGCCAATGAAACTGGTATAGGGACGTATATTCAAATACAGAGATATGTAAACAGGCAGGATAGGGCGCTGTGGTTGGCAATGCCTATATATGGCAACAAGTGTCTGGCACAGTTTGATACATCGGTTCCTGCTGCTACAATGGCAGGTTTTTCAAGATTTAAGCGAATTTGAACATGGTGTTATAATTGGTGCATAAGGTAATGATGAAGTGGAGATTTTTCCCATGTGACCATTTCACAAGTGTACCATGATTATACATGGAAGAATCCTGGAGATACTAAAAGGTATCAGATAGATTATATAATGGTAAGACAGAGATTTAGGAATCAGGTTTTAAATTGTAGGACATTTCCAGGGGCAGATGTGGACTCTGACCACAATTTATTGGTTATGAACTGTAGATTAAAACTGAAGAAACTGCAAAAAGGGGGGAATTTATGGAGATGGAACCTGGATAAACTGACTAAACCAGAGGTTGTACAGACTTTCAAGGAGAGCATAAAGGAACAACTGACAGGAATGGGGGAAAGAAATACAGTAGAAGAAGAATGGGTAGCTCTGAGGGATGAAGTAGTGAAGGCAGGAGAGGATAAAGTAGGTAAAAAGATGAGGGCTAGTAGAAATCTTTGGGTAACAGAAGAAATATTGAATTTAATTGATGAAAGGAGAAAATATAAAAATGCAGTAAATGAAGCAGGCAAAAAGGAATTCAAACGTCTCAAAAATGAGATCGACAGGAAGTGCAAAATGGCTAAGCAGGGATGGCTAGAGGACAAATGTAAGGATGTAGAAGCTTATCTCACTAGGGGTAAGATAGATACTGCCTACAGGAAAATTAAAGAGACCTTTGGAGAGAAGAGAACCACGTGTATGAATATCAAGAGCTCAGATGGCAGCCCAGTTCTAAGCAAAGAAGGGAAGGCAGAAAGGTGGAAGGAGTATATAGAAGGTTTATACAAGGGCAATGTACTTGAGGACAATATTATGGAAATAGAAGAGGATGTAGATGAAGACGAAATGGGAGATATGATACTGCGTGAAGAGTTTGACAGAGCACTGAAAGACCTGAGTCGAAACAAGGCCCCCGGAGTAGACAACATTCCATTAGAACTACTGACGGCCTTTGGAGAGCCAATCATGACAAAACTCTACCAGCTGGTGAGCAAGATGTATGAAACAGGCGAAATACCCTCAGACTTCAAGAAGAATATAATAATTCCAATCCCAAAGAAAGCAGGTGCTGACAGATGTGAAAATTACCGAACTATCAGTTTAATAAGTCACAGCTGCAAAATACTAACGCGAATTCTTTACAGACGAATGGAAAAACTGGTAGATGCGGACCTCGGGGAGGATCAGTTTGGATTCCGTAGAAATGTTGGAACATGTGAGGCAATACTGACCTTACGACTTATCTTAGAAGAAAGATTAAGAAAAGGCAAACCTACATTTCCATCATTTGTAGACTTAGAGAAAGCTTTTGACAATGTTGACTGGAATACTCTTTTTCAATTTCTAAAGGTGGCAGGGGTAAAATACAGGGAGCGAAAAGCTATTTACAATTTTTACAGAAACCAGATGGCAGACATAAGAGTCGAGGGGCATGAAAGGGAAGCAGTGGTTGGGAAACGAGTGAGACAGGGTTGTAGCTTCTCCCCGATGTTATTCAATCTGTATACTGAGCAAGCAGTAAAGGAAACAAAAGAAAAATTTGGAGTATGTATTAAAATTCATGGAGAAGAAGTAAGAACTTTGAGGTTCGCCGATGACATTGTAATTCTGTCAGAGACGGCAAAGGACTTGGAAGAGCAGTTGAACGGAATGGACAGTGTCTTGAAGGAGGATATAAGATGAACATTGATAAAAGCAAAACAAGGATAATGGAATGTAGTCGAATTAAGTCGGGTGATGCTGAGGGAATTAGATTAGGAAATGAGACTCTTAAAGCAGTAAAGGAGTTTTGCTATTTAGGAGTAAAATAACTGATGATGGTCGAAGTAGAGAGGATATAAAATGTAGACTGGCAATGGCAAGGAAAGTGTTTCTGAAGAAGAGAAATTGGTTAACATCGAGTATAGATTTAAGTGTCAGGAAGTCTTTTCTAAAAGTATTTGTATGGAGTGTAGCCATGTATGGAAGTGAAACATTGACGATAAATAGTTTGGACAAGAAGAGAATAGAAGCTTTCAAAATGTGATGCTACAGAAGAATGCTGAAGACTAGATGGGCAGATCACATAACTAATGAGGAAGTACTGAATAGGATTGGGGAGAAGAGAAGTTTGTGGCACAACTTGACTAGAAGAAGGGATTGGTTGGTAGGACATGTTTTGAGGCATCAAGGGATCACAAATTTAGCATTGGAGGGCAGCGTGGAGGGTAAAAATCGTAGAGGGAGACCAAGGGATGAATACACTAAGCAAATTCAGAAGGATGTAGGTTGCAGTAGGTACTGGGAGATGAAGAAGCTTGCACAGGATAGAGTAGCATGGAGAGCTGCATCAAACCAGTCTCAGGACTGAAGACGACGACGACGACGACGACGACGACAACAACAACAACAACAACAACAACAACAACAGTGATTATCAGGAATTCAACAAAACATCAAATCTCTGACATCTCTGTGGCTGGTAAAAACTCCTGCAAGAACAGGGCAACAATGACTGAAGAGAATCATTCAGTATGACAGAAGTGCAACCCTTCCGCAAATTGCTGTAGATTTCAATGCTGGACCATCAGCTAGCGGCAGAGTGTGAACCATTCAACAAAACATCATTGATATGGGCTTTCAGAGCCTGAGGCCCATTCATGTACTTCATGTCTGCTCGGCATGAAGCTTTACACCTCGCCTGGGCCCATCGACACCGACATTGGACTGTTGATGACTGGAAACATGTTGACTAGTCAGACTAGTCTCATTTAAAATTGTATACAGTGGATGGATGTGTACGGGTAGGGAGACAAACTCATGAATCCATGGACCCTGCATGTCAGCAGGGGACTATTCAAGCTGGTGGAGCTCTGTAATGGTGTGGGACATGTGCAGTTAGGGTGATATGGGACCCCCGATACCTCTAGATATGACTCTGACAGGTGACGTAAGCATACTGCCTGATCACTCACATCCATTCATGTCCATTGTGCATTCCAATGGATTTGGTCAATTCCAGCAACACAATGTGACACCCCACACGACCATAATTGCTACAATCTCCCTCGACATGAACATTATTGAGAATATCTGGGATGTCTTGCAACGTTCTGTTCAGAAGAGATCTACATCCCCTCATACTCTTACAGATTTATGGACAGCCCTGCAGGATTCATGGTGTCAGTTCCCTCCAGCACTACTCCAACATTAGTCGAGTCCATGCCATGTCATGTTGCAGCACTTCTGTGTGGTCACTGGGGCCCTACATAAGATTAGGTAGGTGTACCAGTTTCTTTGCCTCTTCAATGGGATTTCAGATTCCATAATATTGTTTCACCCTCTGCTTTTTCTCGTATTTATTTAGGAATACTTCAGACACTTTCTCGACCTTATTCTCTGCATATGTTTTCTCTTTGTCTCTTCTTTTCCACTGGTGTCTCATCAATGATACCAGACTATTAGTTAACTCAACTACATCATCATCATGGTCAATAGATGTGTGTGAGGAGTTACGCTGAGTTGTGAATCCTGTATCTTTCCACATAGTAGGTGTCAATTTTTTACTGCACCTATCACACATTTTGTGGTCTGTCATTATGCTACCAATCATATCAACATTTGTTCTCGGCATATTACAAGTGCTTGCTATTGGCCTGTTCATATTGTTACCTTACTGTTTATTGCTATCACACAGTCTTTTTCAAAAGTTGACATGTTTTTCGGTACTTTAAATTATTCTGTTGCAGTTTGCATTCAATTTTTATTGCTTTATTGTGTCATACTACTGAAGAAATAAATTAATATCTCCAAATTCAAATGTCATCCTAACTTGATTTTTTAATATGTTGTGTGATGTAATATGAAGGTGCAAATATATTTTTTCAGACATTTTGTAGGTGATATGTTCTGAGTTATTCAAGGTCACTGACCTTTATTATGTACATTATTTGAATATGGTAATGTTGGATACCTTTTTAAAGCTTGTTCTTAGCCGTTTCCAAAATTATCTGAAAGTGCTTCTATTTCTCTTAGAACAGACATTACAGCCATTTTTGTATGCAATGTTTGTCACAGTTTCCACACATTTTTAGACCTTTGGGTGGCCATTACTTTTGCCATACTTGTGCTACTGATTAACCAGATATATGTACAGTATTTAACAACCATTTTCTGACCATTGCTGGTGAATTAAATAAAAATTTAGTTTCTACAGGGAATCATAACTTTCTTGGCAAATGCCTTTCTGAGATAGATGTCTGAAATACTCCTCTGCGATACAGACAAGGGGGAGACTGAGTCAATAATTAAATCACTGAAGACTAAAGACTCACAGTTACGATGGCGTGCCTATAAGAATATTTAAGTACTGTGAAATATTTTTAAGTGCTTTATCTGAAAACTACCTTGAGCAGTTAAACAGAGAACTGACTCGTGGCGATAACATATTAGACCTTCTGGTGACAAACAGACCCGAACTATTTGAATCAGTTAATGCAGAACAGGGAATCAGCGATCATAAAGCGGTTACTGCATCGATGATTTCAGCCGTAAATAGAAATATTAAAAAAGGTAGGAAGATTTTTCTGTTTAGCAAAAGTGAGGAAAAGCAGATTACAGAGTACCTGACGACTCAACACAAAAGTTTTGTCTCAAGCACAGATAGTGTTGAGGATCAGTGGACAAAGTTCAAAACCATAGTACAATATGCGTTAGATGAGTATGTGCCAAGCAAGATCGTAAGAGATGGGAAAGAGCCACCGTGGTACAACAACCGAGTTAGAAAACTGCTGCGGAAGCAAAGGGAACTTCACAGCAAACATAAACATAGCCAAAGCCTTGCAGACAAACAAAAAATACGCGAAGCGAAATGTAGTGTGAGGAGGGCTATGCGAGAGGCTTTCAATGAATTCGAAAGTAAAGTTCTATGTACTGACTTGGCAGAAAATCCTAAGAAATTTTGGTCCTATGTCAAAGCGGTAGGTGGATCAAAACAAAATGTCCAGACACTCTGTGACCAAAATGGTACTGAAACAGAGGATGACAGACTAAAGGCCGAAATACTAAATGTCTTCTTCCAAAGCTGTTTCACAGAGGAAGACTGCACTGTGCTTCCTTCTCTAGATTGTCGCACAGTTGACAAAATGGTAGATATCGAAATAGACAACAGAGGGATAGAGAAACAATTAAAATCGCTCAAAAGAGGAAAGGCCGCTGGTCCTGATGGGATACCAGTTCGATTTTACACAGAGTACGCGAAGGAACTTGCCTCCCTTCTTGCAGCGGTGTACCGTAGGTCTCTAGAAGAGCGTAGCGTTCCAAAGGATTGGAAAAGGGCACAGGTCATCCCCGTTTTCAAGAAGGGACGTCGAACAGATGTGCAGTACTATAGACCTATATCTCTAACGTCGATCAGTTGCAGAATTTTGGAACACGTATTATGTTCGAGTATAATGTCTTTTCTGGAGACTAGAAATCTACTCTGTAGGAATCAGCATGGGTTTCGAAAAAGACGGTCGTGTGAAACCCAGCTCGCGCTATTCGTCCACGAGACTCAAAGGGCCTTAGACACGGGTTCACAGGTAGATGCCGTGTTTTCTTGACTTCCGCAAGGCGTTTGACACAGTTCCCCACAGTCATTTAATGAACAAAGTAAGAGCATATGGACTATCAGATCAATTGTGTGATTGGATTGAAGAGTTCCTAGATAACAGAATGCAGCATGTCATTCTCTATGGAGAGAAGTCTTCCGAAGTAAGAGTGATTTCAGGTGTGCCGCAGGGGAGTGTCATAGGACCGTTGCTATTCACAATATACATAAATGACCTGGTGGATGACATCGGAAGTTCACTGAGGCTTTTTGCAGATGATGCTGTGGTGTATCGAGAGGTTGCAACAATGGAAAATTGTACTGAAATGCAGGTGGATCTGCAGCGAATTGACGCATGGTGCACGGAATGGCAATTGAATCTCAATGTAGACAAGTGTAATGTGATGCGAATACATAGAAAGATAGGTCCCTTATCATTTAGCTACAAAATAGCAGGTCAGCAACTGGAAGCAGTTAATTCCATAAATTATCTGGGAGTACGCATTAGGAGTGATTTAAAATGGAATGATCATATAAAGTTGATCGTCGGTAAAGCAGATGCCAGACTGAGATTCACTGGAAGAATCCTAAGGAAATGCAATCCGACAACAAAGGAAGTAGGTTACACTAAGCTTGTGCGCCCACTGCTTGAATACTGCTCAGCAGTGTGGGATCCGCACCAGATAGGGTTGATAGAAGAGATAGAGAAGATCCAACGGAGAGCAGCGCGCTTCGTTACGGGATCATTTAGTAATCGCGAAAGCGTTACGGAGATGATAGATAAACTCCAGTGGAAGACTCTGCAGGAGAGACGCTCAGTAGCTCGGTACAGGCTTTTGTTAAAGTTTCGAGAACATACCTTCACCGAAGAATCAAGCAGTATATTGCTCCCTTCTACGTATATCTCGCGAAGAGACCATGAGGATAAAATCAGAGAGATTAGAGCCCACACAGAAGCATACCGACAATCCTCCTTTCCACGTACAATACAATACTGGAATAGAAGGGAGAACCGATAGAGGTACTCAGGGTACCCTCCGCCACACACTGTCAGGTGGCTTGCGGAGTATGGATGTAGATGTGCTGCACATGTTAGCCCTGTATTTAGCCACATTTGTAATTTTTCCTTTAGGATGGTCAGTTTCCTGATTAAAGTACTCAGTAGTAAAACTTCTCTATAAAAAGGGAGAAAGAGATAATGTAGACAATTTTAGACCATTTCTATGCCATCAGTGTTTGCTAAAGTTATTGAAAAGGCTGTGTATGTAAGGATAATTGATCATTTTATATCACACGATTTGCTATCAAATGTACGGTTTGGCTTTAGAAGTTGTTTAACAACTGAAAATGCTATATTTTCTTTTCTCTGTAAGGTACTGGATGGGTTAAACAAAAGGTTTCGAACGCTAGGCAGATTTTTTGATTTAACTAAGGTTTTTGATTGTGTTAATCACAAAATATTGCTTCAGAAGTTGGACCATTATGAAATATGGGGAGTAGCTCACAATTGGTTCACCTCTTACTTTAGGAACAGACAGTAAAAGGTCATTATTCACAATATTGAGAATGGCTGTGAGGTGGGGTCTGAGTGGGGTATGGTTGGGGTATGGTCAAATGGGGGTTGTCCCAGGGATCAGTGTTGGGGCCACTCCTGTTCCTCATTTATGTAAATTATATGACCTCTAGTATTACGGGTAACTCTAAAATATTTCTGTTTGCTGATGACACAAGCTTGGTAGCAAAGGATGTTGTGTGCAACACTGGCTCATTTTCAAATAGTGCAGTACATGACCTAAGTTAATGGCTTGTAGAAAATAAACTAACACTAAATCATAGTAAGACTCAGTTTTTACAGTTTCTAACACACAATTCAACAAAACCTGTCACCTTAATTTCACAGAATGGGCATATGATTAGTGAAACTTACAGGTCAAATTTCTAGGTGTTCAGATAGATAGTAAACTGTCGTGGAAAGCCCACCTTCAGGATCTTGTCCAAAGTCTTAATGCTGCCATTTGTACTATTCAACAGTATGTGAAGTGGGTGACTGTTCGACACGAACATTAGTCTACTTTGCTTATGTTCATTAGCTTATGTCATATGGTATTATATTTTGGGGCAACTCTTCCCATTCTAAAAGGATATTTTTGGCCCAGAAACAGGCAGTTCAGGCAATAAGCGATGTAAGTTCACAAACCTCTTGTTGATCCCGGTTCACGATTCTGGGCATTTTAAGATCACAATATTAGCTTATTCCCAAGAATAAGCAGCTTTCACACAGTTAATAGTCGGCACAAATCAAAACCTGTATTTGGACCGGACTTCCTTAACCACCTTGAGCAGAATGGTGTGCAGTGTACTTCTGCATCCATTTTCAATAAGCTACCACTCAAATTCAAAAATCTTAGCAGTAATACACACGCTTTCAAATCAAAACTGAAGAGTTTCCTCACATGTCACTCCTTCTATTCTGTCGAGGAATTTTTTTTAAAATTAAGCTGATTCTTGTTGTATTGTGACTGTGTTTACTTAAACTTATGGACTGACTTTTTTAAGGTTCATAAGCATTTTATTTTTATCCATTATTACTTTTATGTTGTAATTTCATGTACTGACATGTCCCATGACCTTGGAGGTTTGCTTCTCAATTTGGTCCTATGAAACTTGAAATGCAAATAAATAAATAAATAAATAAATACAAATCTGAAAAATGCCATTTTTCATTCTCTCCTAATATGCAATGAGCACACAATTGATAAAAATCAGAGATTGTCAGCTGTGTTAATTTAACATAGAATGATTCCTATTCTTCCAGTTTGCTTCTGCACAGTGCCAGAAAAATTGTACCTAATAGTAATTTATGAAATGCAGCTCGTCAAAATTTATCAAAATAAGTGTCGTGTACAGTCCGTAGTAAGCCCTAGTCAAAAAAGATTGACATTACATATCTCCCTAGGTTCATAAACGAACATTGAGGTTAATGCTTTCAGTACATCATAATTCCTGTTGTAGGTGGCTGAGAATGCTGTTTTATTTGCCTTGCTGTTATTGTTTCACATTTCTTTGTTTTTATGAAGTTCCTTTTGATTACGTGAACCACAGCTACTTGATAATGGTACATGTAACTACCTAATTCACAAAAAATTAATTTGAAAAAAAAAAGAAAGAAAGAAATATGTAAAATGAAAGTAACAAAACATGAAAACAAATGGATTTGTCATATGAATAAGTAATGTTTTACAACAATGGATGACAGTGGTTCTATTCATATAAAGTATGATACAGCATGTTTGGTGGAACATTGGTTTTAGACAGTTTAAAACAGATGAAGATGACAAAACATCAAGAAAGTTTACTGTGACAGTCTATCTACACATACGGAAATTAATGACACTACGTAAAGGGCACAGTCATTTAAAAGAAAAATACATACCTATGCACAGACAAGAAGAGAATAGAAGCTTTCGAAATGTGGTGCTACAGAAGAATGCTGAAGATTAGATGGGTAGATCACATAACTAATGAGGAGGTATTGAATAGAATTGGGGAGAAGATGAGTTTGTGGCACAACTTGACAAGAAGAAGGGACCGGTTGGTAGGACATGTTCTGAGGCATCAAGGGATCACAAATTTAGCGTTGGAGGGCAGCGTGGAGGGTAAAAATTGTAGAGGGAGACCAAGAGATGAATACACTAAGCAGATTCAGAAGGATATAGGTTGCAGTAAGTACTGGGAGACGCAGAAGCTTGCACAGGATAGAGTAGCATGGAGAGCTGCATCAAACCAGTCTCAGGACTAAAGACAACAACAACAACAACATGCACAACAAACTATGAACACGTGAAGCACCTGCTCTGCTTCTTTATGGGTCAGCTTTGTTTGGCTTTTATTTCTGTTTTGAGTCGGCACTAACACGTCAGGTCTTGAAAACAACATGACCCGTCAGTATATACTTTGAGATGCAATCTCATATACTACGTACTTTGTGCATGTGATGGTTCTGTTTGTAGCTATACCATATATAGTGTCAACTGTACAATGTTATTCATATGTATACAGTTCATAGTATTCTACCACCACACACTCAGTTCAACAACAGAACTGCACAAGACAGCATTTAATCCATGCATATATGTTACACACTTGTTGACAATTCGCAGGGACACATTTCTAATTCTATGTCAAGACAGACAGAAGTGCACACACATAACTACGCAGTAAATGTCATCTTTTAGGCTACTAGGCTGTTACTAAACTCAGAACATACATTTAATAGTGACTGAATTACTGCATAATGGTGAGTCATATGAAACTTAACAGAGATACCAAATACAATATGTAAACTGGTGTTTAGTACAGTACATGATTGCCATTCAAACTATGAACGTAATTCTGCTTTCCACTATAAGAAGGCAGTTCAGCACACTCCCATGAAAAATTGCTTGGCAGGTTACGGTACGAAACAGACGGTGTCAAGGAAGGAAGACAGGGCTAAAAGTCCAGTAGATTAAGAGGTCATTAGTGGCGGAATACAAATTACGTTTGGTATACGAAACCGGCATTGCTCTTTCGAAGGGAACATCTAGTAAGAAGGATTTGTCTGTTGACTTACATAGTAAAAACTAAATCATGAGGAAAGTGTGAACAGAAAACAATGCTAGATTCGAACCGCTTTGGTTTCTCAACCATTGTGTTTCACAGTACTTACCTTATATCTTATAACGATATTTCTCCCAAGTGTCACAAGCACAGTTCCGGGCTGGGAATCGTCTGTTACACCAAGTAAACTACTTTCGTCAATCAGTGGGCAAAGCCCATACGCAACACCTAATTTTGCCATTAATCACATGCTCTACACTCAGAATACGTAAACAAACCCACCGTGGTTTACTTACAGTAAACACTTAAATAATATCTTATGATGCTCTGCGCAAAGTTTCTTGCTAAATGGGCATGGCTGCCAATGGCTAGGCAGTGAATTTAAGCCGGGTTCACACATGCAACTAGTGGATTTCTGTAGTTGCACCGTTCATAAGGACGCCACAAATTCTGCGTAGTAGCACAGCTTTCCACATGGCGTCAACAGAAATCTAATGGGTGATTATTAATGTTATGGTGCAGCTTATAGCATTAGATTTTTGGAGAAATTTAATATATATCGAAAGGATAAGGAAATGGAAGTGGCATATTTGTTGCAGTTGACAAGACACTCAAATCCACCGAGAAATAAACTGAAGCTACATGTGAGACTGTTTGGGCAAGACTCAGTATCAAGAGCGGGCATAAAATAATAACTGGCTACTTCTATAGCCCACCAGACTCATCTCCTGATGTAAACGAAAAATTAATGAAAACTGCAATCCACTTGTACGTAAGTTCCCTAAGCATACTGTAATCATCCGTGGAGACATCAGTCATCCAACAATTAATTGGAAAAATGACAGTTTTGTTAATGGTCGGTGTATTAAGAAGTATTGCTAATGGTCGGAGTATTAAGACATCCTGTAAAAAATTTGACTCAATGCCTTTTCTGAAAAATATTCAGAAAAGACAGTTAGGAACCCACCACACGATGAAACAATATTGGATTTATGTCAACAAACAGAGCTGATATCTTTGAGGGTGTCCACAGTGAATATGGTATCTGTGCTGCTGTTGTGATAATAATGATTGCCAAAGTACGAAAGACAACTAAAATAAGCAGATTATACATATATTCAGTGAACTAGATTTTTAAAGAATCAGTAATGTCACATGTCAATGAGGAACTTAAACTTTCAGCACAGAACAGGATCATGTAGAGGAAGTATGGCTCAGGTTTAAAAGATTTGTTGGCCATGCTTTGGATAGAAATGTACCAAATGGAACTTCTAAACAGAGATTACTGTACAATAGATGGAAATCAAAGTGTAGGGCCATAGATAGAGAGTAATGTAGAATGAAACTTATTTGACTGTCAAGAGAGCAATGCGTGATGCCTTAAGTGACTACCACAGCAGAATATTGTCAAATGATATTTCACAAAACCCCAGCAAATAAGCCACGAACAGAAATTGAGGGTAGCGAAGCAAAGGCTGAATTTATTAACTCCGCTTTCAATGATCCTTTACAAAGAAAAGCCAAGAGAACTGTCCCAACTTAATCCTCGAACCACTGAAAAGGTGAATAAAATAAGTATTAATCCCTATGAGTGGCGTTGCAAAACTGTTAAAACTGATCAAAGCTCCAGGGCCCAATGAAATCCCTATCAGATTCTATATTGAATTTGAGGCTTAGTTATAGCCCATCTTCTAACTATAATCTATCATAGATCACTTGAACAAAAAACCGTGCCTAGGTCTTGGAAAAAAGCACAAATCACACCCGTCTACAAGAAGGGTAGTAGAAGTGATCCCCAAAACTACTGTCCAGGACCTTGACATCAATTTGTTGTAGAATCTTAAAACATATTCTGAGCTCAAATATAATGAGGTATGTTGAACAGAATGGCCTCCTCAATACCAGTCAGCATGGATTCCAAAAACATTAATCACATGAAAGCTACCTCGCACTTTTCTTACATGACACACTGAAGCTTTGGATCAAGGCAATCAGGGAGCTGCAGTATTTCTCGATAACAGAAATTATTGTCAAAAGTAGGATCATGTGGGGCATCAAGTGAAATCTGTAATTGGGTTGAGGACTTTTTGGTAGGGAGGATGCAGCATATTATCTTGGATCGAGAGTCATTGTCAGATGTAGATGCAACTTCGAGTGTGTCCCATGGATGTGTGCTGGGACTTTCGCTGTTCATGTTGCATATCAATCATCCCGCAGTCAATATTAATTGTAACTTCAGGAATTTTGTAGATGACACAGTAATCTGTGATGAAGTAATGTCTGAAAGAAGCTGCACAAATATTCAGTTAGATCTTGGTAAGATTTCAAAGTGGTGCAAAGATTGCCAATTTTCTTTAAATGTTCAGAAATGTAAGACTGTGCACTTCAGCAAACGAACAAAGCAAGAGCCCATACTGCTTTCTCTATTATCGAGTATCTGGCCAGACATTCTGTTATTGCCATCGGACATCCACCATATTCGCCCGATCTTTCGCCTTGCTATTTTCCCTTGTATACGCGAGTGAAAAGGCGACTAAAAGAAAAGCTTCATTAAAATACTGCAGACATCTAATGGGCTGTAACAAATAAACTCACAAGCATCACAGTTGAAAGTTTCACTGCTTGTTTCAAAGATCTGCAGAAACGTTGGCAACTGTGTATAGATAACCAAGAGGACTACTTTCACGGGAGCGAGGGTCATTACTTGGTAAGGGAAACTTTCAATCTTTTTAAAACCTATTCTGGAACTTTTCTGACAAAAGGAGTGTTGAAAAGAGAAGCAGCTGTGTGGACATCAAGAGATCAGATGGAAAACCAGTACTAAACATAGAACGTAAAGCTGGAAGGTTGAAGGAGTATATAGAGGGTATACATAAGGAAGATGAACTTGAAGGCAATATTATACAAATGGAAGGGAACGTAGATGAAGATGAAATGGGAGATATGATGCTGCGAGAAAAATTTGACAGAGTACTGAAAGACCTAAATCGAAATAAGGCCGTAGATTGGACAACGTCCCATCAGAACTTCTTCGCTCTGCGACCAAATGCAGCCCTATATGGACATCGGAATTTGCACAGCAACGTTGTGTGGTTTAATTCATCACCCAACCTGTCACAGTTCCACAACCAGAATAGAGTTTACTGTCCTTAAACGTATTTACCACAATCATAGCATTACTGATGACAGTTCAAAGTTCGTCACTTTCCTGTGTCAACTCGGATAGCATGCAGACCTTATTAGTGATGTTACATTCTCACCCCCAACTATCAGCAAATACGACGTGGTGAAGACTGTTCTCATGCAACGTCTTACCTGAACACCAGAAGAGCAACTACATCGAGCTATCTCTGACAAACATTTAGACAGTTAATTGATGTGACACTAATGCCATACCACACTTTGTAGACTGTATGATTGTAAAATTAACTTCTCAGTTACAATTAGCAGTGATCAGCTATGCCTTAGTAAGGCTACAGGCCAGGACTCAAGGCAGCCAGCAGCCAAACAGTACCAAGCTCTCAGAGACAGCTCTGAGGATATGTCATTCTCACCCATGTGAGTAACGACCTTCACTCAGCTAACAAATACGACTAGCTGACAGGTATACTTTAACTGCTGACAAAAAGATGTGAACACACCAATGATGATTCCAAGTACATTTCGGTGGTAAAGCTCATAACTGCACAGCTCCCTGAAACCACCGTAAAAGAAAGGCCGGTCCACAATAGGGGACCAGACAGTCACAAGAAGTCATGTCACCTGCCACCTCAACATGTAAGTCAATCTCGCTACACATAACCTTTGTACAACAGACTCTACATCTTGGCCCACACTTCTAGTTAATATTTTCTCGTCCACAGAGAATCTGAGGTTAGCATTATTCCAGGTGTTGCACCACCGGCAGGAAAAAATTTACCTCCCTTCCAGCTCTGTGCAGCAAATGCTACATACATCATACCTAAGGGACCACGCCTCAAACATTGGACTTTGGTTTTCTCTTGGAAATTTTCATTGCTGATGTTAACGAACCACTATTGGGAGCTGACTTTCTACGACATCTTCAGTTATCTCCTAATTTGTCTCTTGGAACTCTTTTGCCTCACAGTAGCGGACGTTCTTTCACCGTATTTACCTGTGTTCCACCATCCACGAAACAACCAGTGACTACAGAACTCAGCTGCAAAACTGTCATTTCAGTTGACACATGCAATTACTATCGATAGATTATTCAAGACTGCCTCTCATTGGCTCCGGAATTACAACATACTACCCAGCAATATTTTCATATATGACAGGAACCAATCCGCCTGATTAAAGAAAACCTCACAATATGTGAAAAAATTCGCTCATAAGCAGATGAGCTCACTACCACGCATATATATCTGGAACAGCTCACTCAGAAACATCCTCACCATATCACCATCCTGCTTCTCTCTTCGCAAATGAGCTAGAGGTTTCGGGATAGACTCTAGCACACTCACACACCACTGGAGCAGCTTGCAATAGCTTTATCAACGACTGTACAGGTCACTCAAGTGCATTCTTCTTCTGGTGTCCGTACACCTGCAGTATGTGTTTTCAACACCTTACATAATCTCCATGAGTGTTCCAACAGAGCATGACCAGTAATGGTACAGTTCATAAAATAAACTCCACACTGGGTCTGCCAGTCCGGCCTTGGGCCTCATCCACTCAGCTCATACCCAAGAATAACAGCACTTTTAGACTGTGCAACGACTATTAGGCGCTCAACTCCCACATAATACCCTTTCCCAAATATTCAGGAGTTTGTACTTTATTTGGCAGGTGCTTCAGTGTTTAGTGTATTCGATAGTAAGAATGCATATTTATAGATCCATATGAACCTCATGATGTGCCATTGACGGCTATCATCACCCTTTTCAGACTGTATGAATTTCTTTATATACCGTATGGTCTTACAACTGCAGCAAAAACTGGCAAAGATTTATAGACAGTGGTATTTTTAAATTCCCCTTCTGCTACATTTACTTGGATGACACTTAAGTTTTCTCTACTTCGTGAGAGAAGCACGAAGACCATCTCAAACTAATTTCCGACACTTTACACAAACTTGGCATCATCATCATCATCAGTGATTATAAATGTTGGCTGAGTCAGTCTCAAGTTATCTTTTTTTGGTCATTTGGTTTCCTGCAATGGCACACAGCCTACATCTCAATGTGCTGAGTTCATTCATCATCTGCCATGACCACAGATCTTTCATGATTTACGCCAGTTTCTTAGCACAATAAACTTTTATCGAAGACAGCAGCCTAAGGGAACTGCCACAAAGACAGCTTTTACAGACGCACTAGCAGTCAAACACACCCCAGGCAACAAGCATTTGACAAAATTAAAGACGGTCTTTCCAAGGATATTACACTGGCTCACTCAATATCTATTGTCAACTCACTATCAGCACAGACATGAGCAAATTTGTGACTGGTGCTGTCTTCCAACAGTCAATAGCAGGAACACAATGACCACTGTGTTTCTTCTCAATAAAGCCGACAGACTGATAACATAACTGGCCAGCCTAAGATAAAGAACTGTTGGATATGTTTTTATCAATGTGGTACTTTAAAGATAACATTGAGGGCGGACTTTTAGAAGTTTATATCCATCATCACCTCCTAGTGGATGCTATTCGAAATCCCGCAAAAGACTGTAGTCCTCAGCACTTTCGCCATCTGGACTTCACAGTTTGGAATTCACAATAGATGTCCAAAAAGTGCATGGTGTAGACAGTTTTGTAGCTGATTTCGTTTCGCAAGTAAGCACTCTTTCAATAGATACTGAATCTGATAAACTTGCAACAGTTACATGAACTTGTGCATAGCAACACAATGGCATTGTGCACAGAAAGCCAGGACGTTCTAGCCCTATGTGATGTCTCTCAAAGCCGCCTTTATCAACTGGTACCACGCATCATAAGATGAGCCATATTCAATAAACCACATGGACTTCCACATCTTAGAATTCATGCCATAACCAAGTTTGTCACTGACCACTTAGTCAGGCCAAATGTCGAGAAAAACTGTAAATGATGGAGGCAGGCATGCACTGCCTGTCAGGATGGCATGCACAGCTACGATTCGGTGGATACTCTATTCCTAAGGGCCGTTTTCAGCGCGTCCATTTAGATCTTATTGGGCTCCTTCCCAATTCAAATGGATATTGAAATATTCTTTCAGCGATTGACAGAGTAACACGTTGGATTGAGACTACACCAATTTTGAAAGAGCTGCAAAAGTATTTATCATCCAATGGATTTCTGGTTTCGGATGCTAACCATAAAAACAACAGAACAAGGCACTTTCGAGTCAGCACTTTTTACTGAACTTCGTCATGTATGCAGTGCTTTCGCTCAAAAACAACTTACCATACACAAAGAAATGGTCTTATAGATCGCTGGTACCATACTTTAGAAACCGCTTTCATGTGCCAAGAAGGGAAATGGACAGAGACGTCCTCCCATGGGTTCTTCTATATGTGTGTATGACTTATCAAGATAATCTCTCTGCAACTCCTTTGCAGAGAAACCCTCTCTCTTCTAGCGGATTTCATGGAACCTTCGCAACTGCCTACATGCAATGTATTGCTGCAACTTATCTGCAAAATCAAATGCATACCCAAAGATACCATCACCACAAGTGCATAGACCCCAGAAACTCTTGGCCTCTCCAGGACAATGACAACATAAAGCTGCGCTAAGATCTGTTCAACTGGCACTACACCCACCCCACTCAGGTACTCACAAAGTAATTAGATGGACGAGAGGCGACAATATCTTTGACATTCCGATGCACGGTAGACCAACCATTGTTACAGTCAACAGACTGAAAATGGCATCACCATGCATGATGCTACTGAGACGCCTAGAAACAAAAGTAATCACATATATAATACTCCACATGTTAATCTAGATGACAATGTAATTATAGTGTGAGGAGATCTCAGACTAGTGGACAACTTTCTTCTCATGGCAGAACAACAAGATCGGCAATGCGTCCATGATGGTACAGAAACATTCTCCCAACAATGCCAGCTCTGGTTGGAGATCAATCTGGCTTCCATCACTTACCCATATTCTATGAATAGATTTCTCACAATCATAGCTGCTAAAGGACACCCCCCCAGCCCTAACTTCTGTCATCAGAAAAAGACACATCCACTGCACTGACCCTGCGACCCCTCTCGCCTCAGCCTCCACCACCAACCTTCACTCTCTTTTTGGCCGACTTCATCAGCTACCGCTTCAACTCGTGCAGTACCACCTATTTTGACCCACCTCTTCTCTTTTGATTACTACCAGCCATGCCCCCACTACCTTCTTATTGCAGTGAGAAATGGTCCATGCATGCCTCTGCTTCTGCAGCCAGTCAAACCACTAGTGGTCATGCACACCTGTGTGAAGTTGAACACCAGCATATTCCACACGCCCCCCCCCCTTCTCGCGCCGACTGAGTATTGCAAGGAGGAAATTCTTTGGACAGCACTGCAGCTCTGCTGTAGCGACAATCTCTGACACAGTCAGCTCTATACTTGTGTTGTGTACGCTTGTATTTTCTATATATCTCTATCAGTTAATAAAGCGTAAATATTTGGAATTTGTGATCTGCTTTATGCCATCTGGGGTATCTCTACCTACAAGGTCCGTTCAAAAAAATTCTGGAGCTTTGTCCACAACATTTGTATACACTTATCTTTCACATATTATGCATGGTCTTTTCCGAAACAGATACGTTGTTCCCAACGGCGTTTCCACTTCCGGAAGCAGTCTTGGTATGCCTCTTGTTGGATTGACCAAAGCGCCGCCTGCGAATTTTTTTATATCGTCTATAGTTGCAAATCTTCGTCCTTTCAGTGAGGTTTTCAACTCTGGAAATAAAAAAAAATCTCCACGGGGGCCAGGTCTAGTGAGTATGAAGGATTAGGCAGCACAGAGATTTCGCTTTTTGTGCAACAGTCACGCACTAAACGGGATGAATGTGCGAGTGCATTATCGTGATGGGAGAGCACATTTTCTTACATGCATCGCAACACATCCCGATAGTGCCATTGATTAACAGTTTGTCACTGTAGCACGAATTCATGATGAACCAATCCTTCAAAGTCAAAGAAAACTAAGAAAAGTATCAGCATGGCTTTGACATTTGACCTGACTTGAAGAGCTTTCCCCAACCCTTGGTCTCAACATCACAACCGTAGATCCGTATCTCATTACCAGTTATGATTCTCTTAAGGGACATCTCGTTCTCATTTGCGCGATGCAAAAGCTCTTCACAGATTGTGAGGCGAACGCCTTTTAGGTCTTGACTCATGAGCCGTGGGACGAACTTAAAGCAACAAGATACATTCCAAGATGTGTCAGGATTTCATGATAATCCTACCGAAATGTTACATTCTTCTGCAGTCTCTCAGACAGTCAGGCTTCAATTGGCATGTATGGTTTTGTTGACACCCTTGACAAGAGCGTCGTCAGTAGACGTAACAGGGCGTCCTGAACGAGGGTCATCTTTTAACTTGTGTTCGGCAATTTGTGAACTGTGTGAATCATTCCGAGTATGGCTTAAGCACTCATCACTGTAGGCTTTCTGTATCATTTGGCGTGTCGCTGTAAATGTTTTCTTGAGTACACGCAAAATTTAAAGCACATGCGTTGTTCCTCTAACACTGCTATCTCGAATTTCGCAAAACTGTTCAACACAATGTTCTACTCAATGCAGCACTGAACAATACGTAACACACATACAACAATGAAACTTGCGGCAGACACACATTAAACACAGGCGTGTGCAGAGATGCCAACCGCATTTCGCTCCAACACATCATAGGCACGGAATTGTGGGTGCTCCAGAATTTTGGAACAGACCTCGTATATTTTCACTACATCTGTAATTATCCTTTGCTGAGAATCACAGAATGAAACAAACTCGAAGTCAAATAGCAACTCTACCTTTTTATAAGAAGCATAAAATGACCGAGTAAGGCCAATTCATACTTGCCGTCACGTCACAACAAGACATTCTACAGTGGATTTCAAATGGCAGTATTCGCACAACAGACGGTCATGTCGCGTCACATCACTCCACGTTACTGTCTTGGTTTTTAGGGATGAAAGTTTTGACGCTGCCGTCGTCTGCTAACATCGGAAGTTAACGTTCTTTCACCATACTCACTAATGTTATAATAGTAAACATGGTGTTTTTGTGTCTTCTTAATCTTTATTTTATTATTTTGCTTTGTTTTCGTGCCAAATTGCAAATGTTCTCTGGCCACATTATATTTTACAATTGATTGTTCTTCCATAAGCGACATCAGATATCTGAAAGCGAAAAATTATTTAGGTTTTACAATAACAGGACAGAGTTGACGCCTACTGTGTGTAAATAAGAACGTACTTGATGAACCAGTTTTCATTAAGCAACATTTTCAGGGAAGAAGCTCTAAAAAAAAGGGGAAATATACACTTTTTATGACGACATACTTACGTAAGAAGCAAAAGATACTGTATAAGGTAAATAAGCTCTCTCTCTCTCTCTCTCTCTCTATATATATATATATATATATATATATATATATATATATATATATATATATATATAATGCTTGAGGTGTTTGTACATATATCTTTTCGCTAGCAAAAAGATATTTATGTTTTGAAATTTGTTAATGTTGTTTCTCTTCTTACTAGACAAAATGGATCAACAACATACGTTATGAAATTTGCTTTAGCCGTTAATAAGCTTTATCATTGTTAATGTTAATTCCTCAATTCCGAACTGTCATGGAAATAAAAGAAAGAAAGGTGATGGCGCTATAGACTTTCGCTATACATTGTTTCAAAGACGGAGTAGGTGGGGCCAGCCGGCAGCATACGTAGCTGACGACTGTTTCTTGTCCACTATTTCCTTCGTGTGGACACACCAACTTTGTTAAATACTAAAAATTACAGTGCTTGCATGAATAACATAATTCCATGACGGTAATTTTGAATGGGTTTCTGCTCTTAAATTTATATTTGCTCTAGTTATGCGACACATTTTCCCTTGTTAATTTTACTTGCTTTTTCTTGATATATTTCGAATAACGAAGAGGAGAAAGAATCGTTTGAAAAGCATGCTTTCGTAATCCATTTATTTCCATTTTTACTGTATTTGTTTCGACTGCAAATGAAGCTGAAACTCCGAAACCAATGCTCGTTTACTCACTGGTACTGCCTTTTGTTCGTTACAGTTTCAACTTTCGACTCGTATTCACAATATTTTTAATGTTCCTGTTTGCAAAAAAATTTACCTATGTGTTCTTATCTTGTTCATAGACGTGTGGCATGAGGGAAAGAAGCGAGGCATGCTTCCGTATCTTGTGCATCTCAACGAAATTCCGCTACGGCACCCAGAGCGAGGGTATCTCTGCTGCTGCGTGTCGCTACCGCTGTCTGGAGACGAGTTCAGTGGGCGTGTGCACCTAGCAAAGTTGGGCTGTTTGCTGTCATAACAGCGAAAGCAAATTGTCGTGCCAGTGTGTGTGAACCATGCGCAAAGGAAGACGCGGAAAGCAGAACAGGACAATTGAGACCAGAGACGCATCGGTGACGTACTTGAGGGTCGACTGAGAGTGAAACCATGGAAGACGAACCAGGCATCTCCGATAGCCACCAGCTCATAGGCGACACCCCCGCCATCTCCAAAGAAGAAGGGTAGAGTATATGTTATCACACAGTCATAGAGCAGACCATCTACGATAGAGATGTTCCGACTCCACCTCTTTTTCCAGTATAGGCGGGATGAATGGTTGGACTTCCTCGGTACACTCGAAGACGCTGTGAAGGGAGGAATCAGCTCCAAATATGTGGACAATGACGATGTTATAGAGATTCGGTCTGAACTCTGGGCCGACTAACAGACTCTCAAGTCTTTTCTTGGCCTGTACATAGTTCCAGCAGTGGAGAAGATGCTACAAAAGAAGAAATGGTAGCAATCAAGGTGCTCCACAAGGGGGCCGCCACGGCTGTGTAATGAAAAAACAGTCTGCAGAGGGCTTCAGAGTGCTGGGTTTGGAGATGTGGCCATATGGGTACACAACAAAATCAACAAAAAGAAGCTCTTCATCTTGGCTGTAGACATAGCTAAGAACCAGCAAAGAAGAAAGGAAACCAAACAAGTCTATGAGCTGAACAACCTCACAGGCTTCAATGTGAAAGTGGAGCCTCTCCTGGCGAGACACTGCCACAGTGCTGTTCTCCTCTTGCTTCTCTCGCTTTATTTCTGAGGTTTGCCTTGTGGTTGTCATGCATCATAGTTCTTGTCAGGTGAGTGCATTAGCAAGCTTGCCAGTCTTGCTTGTCCATGGAAGGCCAACGACCAACCGACATGTGCCCAATGCTGGGGACCACATATCGCAAGCTGTCCTGGCTGTTGAATCTTTGCTGGTTGCAAAAACGCCAGCGACCTGCTATAGAAGAAGATGACATCCCAGGAGAGCTCAGCAGACATTGGACAAGCCAAGAGGAGACGCCGAAGTAGGCGAAAACGTGGCAAGAAAGCGACTTCGCCTCAACAGCAGAACAGAAGTGAAGCAGAAGCAGCCTCTACTCTTGCACAGCTGGCTAACCCCACCGTTAGTGAGAGAGATGAGGAGGGAGGGGGAAGCTGGCTGCGTGTGGCAGAACAGAGGCAGTCAACACTGGACTGCTGCCATGAAGACCAAGCCATAATGGGAGAAGGTGGTGCAACAACCAACTGCAAGCAAGACGTATGGAGCACTGATTTTGATGCAGGAAGTTGTAACCCAGTTGCTAATGGTGCTCCACGTGAATATGGAAGCCAACTGTCGCCTGCTACGGGGGACCTTCAGCAACCAGCCACAAAGGGAGGCGGGAGCCACTCAGACCAGCGAGCATGCAGCCACAACGATGTCCACGCAAATGGGGGACCACGCAGTATGCCAAATAAAATCACAGGTGGCCCAGACGACCATGCTGAAGACCCAATTCAAGATGGTTGCCAATCATGCCATCCAGATGATAGATATCGCCTGCAAGCCATGCAAAAGGAACAGATGACACAACCAAAGTGAGCAGGCTTACCTGAGAACAACTACGAGGCATGACAATCACCAAGGTAAACCTCACAAATGATGCAAGAGAAGCAAGAAGAGAAAAACACTGTTAACCTCCAGAGGAGGCAAGTTGCCGAGAAAGCTAGACAAACAGTTTATGCTACAAAGAGAGGACACATGGGAATACAAATAGAACACAAGCCAACCTACTCCAGAAGATGTCATTAGTTTCCTGCAAAAGACATTTCCTAAACATAACAGCTTTAAGCTAAGAAGCTTGATACCAAGGGGTTTAATAACAATTTTGAAGTTAGTGTTGACATTGAGCTAAGAGATAAAGTAATGAATATCGCTATATGGCCCAAAAATGTTAAGTTAAAGCATTTTTTATTCCGAAGAATGGCCAATATCCCTGTGAAATAGGCCCCTCTATGATAAACAGTTACCAGGAGTAACTGAGTGAAAGCAGATCATACACCACACAGAAAATCACTGCCATAGCTATAAGCAGTGCCACTGTATAATTTCTTAGGACTAAACTTGATGTGCTGTCATTCTTTATAGAAGAAGTGAAGCCAGATGTGCTGTGTCTATGTGAAAAACTGGTAAGTACATGGTACAAAACAACTGCTTACTTTGGTACTGTAACTATATATGCCAACAACAAATTCAGTAATAAAGAAACTGATTTGAAAAGCTACTCTTTAGACCTAGATTTAGAGTTGATGTCTTTGGAGTTCATAGATCTTAATATAATTGTTGTTTCAGGATACCATTCTAGAAATGGCAACTTCGAAATTTTTCTTCGTCAAATGGAATCTTGGCTGCACTGCTTAATGTGCTAGAAATAAAAAATTGGATTGTGTCGTGATTTCAGGGTAAACTTTGGTAAAGAGAGCACTAAGGAGAGAGAATTTATGAAACTATTAGCGAGTTATTGGCTATTTTTAGTGTGGTGGGTAATGATATTATGGCAAAATAATAAATTTAACACCACTTTATCATAATAATATATTCATTCACTTTGTAGTCACAAAATACAACAACACAGAACAGAACTACTGATATCTCGAACCACCACACAGCCCCCCCTCTGGGAGTGCGGAGCACGGTGTAGGAGCAAAAGAAGAAGGGAATTGCATTGAGAACGGAGTGGGATCTGAATAGGAGGGGAAGGGAGGGACTGTGAACGGTCACATACAGACAGAATGACAACTGACCAACTGACAGTATGGCATCCTCGTCGCTGAAATCTCGAATGGTGCTGCTGACAAAATTTTCGGGTAAATGAATAGCTCGGCCAAGCTTGAGGTTAACATCCTTAGATTTACATGCATGAGAAGGTGCACAAAAACAAACAAATAATCATTATGACATTGCACTGAGATGACGTCCACAAGGAATGCCTGTAATACATTTGGCTTTGCAGCCATCATATTCAGGTACAAGAAGTTCTTCTTAGAACGGTCGGAAAGGCAGCAGTTGCAAGATGATGTGATGTGGTGTGAGGTACTGATCACAGATGGTTTGTTCGGTACGGGTATCATGAGAAAGACCGCCTAAATTATGGTCCCTCTCCGTGGCTGGCTGCTGCATTTGGAAGTTGTGCGCCAAAATGACAATCTCCTGTTATCAATACTGCTACTGGTAGTAGTAGCTTTATTCATCCATAGATCTCTTTTTACATGGATATAGGACATGTCTAAGTATTTAAAAATTTAAATTAATTTTAAATAAGCTAATTCAGATACACATATATTTACAGACTTCTGCTTATAGACAATCATTAAATTTACTCCAGGTTTACAACACTTTTTTTTTATTAAATAATGTAATGCCACATTGTTCACTCGTATCTCACTACCACACAATACACACATTGTTTCATAACATTTCACTCACTACACACACACACACACACACACACACACACACACACACACACACACACACACACACACACACACACACACACACACACTGATGATCTCTGAGCCATTTTCTGTACTGCAACTTCCCATTTGCTATCCTGAAAAACTGAGTCAGCATCCCTCCATAATGAGTGAGATGTTGAGCTCAGAAAGAGGAAGAGGTGTTAGTATTGTGCTATGTATAGCTTGGGGGGTAAGTATTTCTAGAAAGGAAAAAAAAACATAAAGTAAAGCTGTTATGTGGAGTGTTGGATATTTTATTATCATTATTATTATTATTTATTTGTATAAAATTTTTATCAAACCCCTGCTTTGTTTTAGCTAAGTAATCCTTCAACGTATAAAATGTATTGCATAACAGGTACTTTTTAGCTGCCTTTTTAAAGAAGTGTATTTTGGCAATTTCTTTAATCTCTTTTGGTGATTTATTGCACAGTTTTATTCCTTGGTAGAAAATGCTATTTTGAGTTTTATGTTTATTTTTTCTTGGTAAATGTAAGTTGAGTCTACCTCTTGTTGCTTGGTCATGGCCAGAGCTGTTTGTGCAGTAATTACCAATGTTATTTTTGATGTGTACAACTGGATGGTAAATGAATTCACATGGAGCAGTTAAAATCCCACGGGGTTCTGAACAGATCTTTACGGTGAGCTCGACTAGCCTTTTTGGTTATTATTCTTATGGCTCTTTTCTGGAGTTTGAAAAATGTGTACATATTTTGTGCATTTGTTCCCCAAAAAATAATTCCATAGCTAAGAATTGAATGTACATATGAATAATATGTAACTAAAAGACACTGCATGTTACACACTGATGATAGGATTCTAAGTGCATAACATGCTAATGACATTCTGTTTGCAAGTACCTTTGTGTGTTCACACCACTTCAACTGAGAATCAATATTCATATCTAGAAATTTTGCATTTGTTACACAGTGTATAGAGGTGCCATCTACATTTAATTTAACATTGTTATTTTTCCTCTTCAAACTGAATTTCATGGCATTCGTTTTCTTTATGTTCAATGTAACTTTATTACTTATTGACCAATCATAAACTTCCTTGAGACTTTCATTTGCTTTTTCGGCAAGGAGTTCTCTTGAAACTTCCTGGCAGATTAAAACTGTGTGCTGGACCGAGCCTCTAGCGTGGGACCTTTGCCTTTCGTGGGCAAGTGCTGTACCAACGAAAGGCAAAGGTCCCGAGTTCGAGTCTCGGTCTGGCACACAGTTTTTATCTGTCAGGATGTTTCATATCAGCGCACACTCCGCTGCAGAGTGAAAAACTCATTCTGGAAGGAATTCTCTTGTTTTCTCAGTGACTATAATATTGCTATATGTATATGTATGTTTGTGTATGTATATGTATGTATATCAGGAATAGTATTGGTCCTAATATGCTACCTTGCAGAACCCCTATATTAATGTATTTTGGTTCTGATAAGTGTTTGGACAAACTAAAGAGCGTATTTACTTGTATCTCATATTTAAAGTATCGCTCAATAGCATGCTATCATTCCATTATTTCACAAGTGTTAATAACCAGCAGAATAATAAACAACTGCAAAACGAATGGGCAGACAAAGCACTTCGGTGATCTACGGATTGCACCTAACGTGGATGGTGGGCAAAGTGGTTCAGCTTTGAGATCAGAGCTGGTTCAGCAGTCTTGGGGACAGACATGTTGTTTGCTGCAACATCAGTTACGACTTAACTTGCAATGTCTAGTTTGTGAATAGAGCTGGTTTGGCAGTGTCAGAGGACAGACATGTTGTTTGCCATGGTCAGTGTTAGTTAAGACTTTATTAGCAATCTATAGTTGTCTGGTACATATAGTTGAAAACAGTGTGACAGTAATTATGGCGATAAGCAGTTTATTAATTTGTTGAAGAAAACAAATTATTTGTGACTCTAAAGTGGAATGTAATTGTACAGTTTTTCATGTTCTGCTAATAAGAAGTGACTGGCATCCCATAAAAACAAACTGATTGGAAACAATCATTTCTTAAATAACAGTTTCTCAATGAGAGTATCTTACAACCTCAACATAATGGATTCACGATGTATGTGCTGTTTTCTGCACAGGGGACAACCACTATAGAAGACTGCAGGTTGGTGAACTTTTATTAGAACTTATGCATTTCACTCAGGGTAGCGGAAGCAAATAGGCATGTCACATGTACTGCAATCTTAGTACAAATGAGATCAGGAGCATGTCATCTGCGACAACATGGAGGAGGTATCAAAAAGAGAAATACTTTTTACAAAAGTACATATAAATGTCACTTCTCTCTAACTCTCTCTTTTTTAACTTGGTGTATATAGCCTCTCTGGTGCAGAAAATCTTTGAAGTCGCAGTTCTTGGACATTATGAGGCTAGATTTTATTAGCAAGAACTGTAAACCGACTTTAGACGAAAAAATTCGGCAATTATGTCGCAAAATTATTGCACTGTATGATAAACATGCTCCTCAACGCACTGTTAAGGTAAAGAGAGCTCCCGCTCCGTGGCTCACCACTGCATTACGTCAGTTAATGAATAAACGTGATGCTGCACATAGGGCCTTCAAGCGTAACCCAACTCCCGAGGCGTACGAAGCTTATAGGAAACTCCGAAACAGAACCAAGCAAAGTGTGAGAAATGCCAAAATCAGACATGCCCGCTCTGTCGTATGCGGCATATCAAAACCTGCTGCACTGTGGAAAAAGCTGCGCAGTTTCGGTATAGGGAAGCGAAGATCTGACGCTGTTTATCAAGCGTCTGCAGAAGAATTAAACGATTTCTTCTCAACAGCTGCAAACTGCCACGCAGCGACAAATTACCAGCCCCAAGATATCAATCTCTCGAGAGACAAGTTTTTCCTAAAACATGTCACTACCGGCACAGTACACAAGGCAATTATGAGAATCTCTTCCGAGGCAGTAGGAAGTGATGGAGTGAGCATTGGCATGATTAAGAACGTCGTAGACACTATTATTCCAGTTATCACAGACATCTTCAACCTGTCTCTTGTCAGTAGTACATATCCTACTGAGTGGAAGCAAAGTTTAATTAAGCCTATACCCAAGACTGACAACCCTAAGTCGCCAGGTGACTACAGGCCGATCAGCATACTACCTGCAATTTCTAAAGCCCTAGAGCACATCGTCCATGAACAACTGATGGATTACCTCAACACTCATAACATCCATGACGAATATCAGTCAGGCTTTCGAAAGCACCATAGTACAGCAACCGCATTAATCAAAGTAACTGATGACATTAAACATGCTATGGACAGACGTGAAGCTACTATCCTAACACTGCTTGACTTTAGCAAGGCTTTTGACACAGTTGACTTCGATATATTACTAATTAAAATGAAACAGCTGAATTTCTCAAACAGCGCAATACAATGGTTCGACAGCTACCTCAAAAACAGAAGTCAACAAGTCATTTGTGGGTCGGAAAAGTCATCATGGAAAAGCGTGCGCTCTGGAGTTCCCCAAGGCTCCGTCCTTGGTCCACTACTCTTCTCACTGTACATTAATGATATTTCTTCAGTGATTCACTCCTGCAACTACCATCTTTATGCCGACGACATCCAACTGTACATAAGTGCAAGCCCCAAAAACATTGCTGGCGCAGTAGCGAGTATGAACGCAGATCTTTGTTCTGTTTCTCGATGGGCACAGAACCTAGGTCTGAAACTAAACCCCAAGAAATCCCAGGTCATACTTATATCTCATCCAAAGTTAATCAGCCGGTACTTTCGCGAAACAGTCCCTAAAATACTCCTCAATGGTACCCAACTACCATACCAAAAAACAGTAAAAGACCTTGGAATAATCTTGGATGAACACCTAAACTGGGAAGAACAAACAGTCACAGCTTGCCGGAAATCGCTCTCCTCCCTACATGCAATTCAAAAGTTTAGAAAAATATTTCCAACCCATGTTAAACAAAAATTAGTCCAAACACTAGTCTTGCCTAATCTTTACTACTGCGATGTAGTTCAACACGGCACAAATAGTGAAAATTCTAGATGCCTCGAGCTAGTGATGAATGCTTGCGTTAGATACGTGTGCAATATTCGGTTGTATGATCATATCAGTCCTTCATACTCCCAGCTAGGTTGGATACGCCCACATACGGCACGCGATCTCCACACGATGTGCTTACTTCATCGATTTCTTAGCCACTGGTGCCCCCAATACTTATCTTCTCACATTAAACACCTATCGTCATTCCACAATCGCAACACCAGATCAGATACGTCTATCATCTTGGCTGTACCTTTACATAACACAAAATCTTTCTCCGTGTCATTCTCCATCTCAGCCATACGACTATGGAACGCGCTCCCCTGTGATCTGCGTCTTATCCAGAACTACTCAACATTCAAGAGGGAACTCAAAGCTTACATATTAGGGACGGTATAACCACCATTCTTGTGCCCCTCCCATCTCTTTCTTTCTCCTCTCCATCACAGCTTCGAATTTTACCGTTCTATTTCTCTTCCTCTAACCTATCTACCTCTTATATATCTCTTTCACCCCATTCTATCGTCTTATGTCTCTGCTCGATGAGAATAACTCACAAGCTGCAAGAACATAACGAGAAAATTCCCAACTAACTATGGGACTGACATTCAGAAAAGAAAAGTATGTTTACTTTCATATACATAGTCATTATTATTATTATTATTACTATTATTATTATTATTATTACTATTATTATTATTATTATTATTATTATTATTGATTGTTATAATTATTTTTTATTGTTATAATTATCATTATACTACTGTTATAATATCTATTTTTTTCTTTAACATCAATACAGCATAATAGGCTATATGTCCTTAATGTTAAGTAGAAACTGTAACTCGTTCAACCTGAGTATGCCTGGTTAGGTGTAAGAGAGGGCCTGAAGGCCCTAATCTTGCCAGGTAAAATAAATGCATAAATAAATAAATAAACTGTAACTAACCAGTGAAACTTGTAAGGTCTGTGACTCATGTTGACTGTAAATGAACAGAGGACTGCATCAGAACTGTGATAAGTAGGCTTTAAACTGTGTTTGAACTGGCTGAAACTTTACTTTGAACTATAGTATCTGATGCTGCAAAATCAAATATTCATTTACAATGAAGGTAGTATCGGTGTAAAGCAGGAATGGAATGTGCGAAAGTGCAACGAGAATAAAAGTTAGCATTGTGTGTGCGGACCATGGGATTATGTTATTAATCATCACTTCAAGATTCTTCATACTACGAGGTGGCACAATGTGCAGGGCAGCATCAGATAGTCATATATAACAGGTGCGGTGGCAGCGCAGCCAGTTGTGCAACTCACAGTTACGAGAATCAGTGGCAGTACGTCGAGGAAGAAAAAAAGTGTAAGTGTTACACCTACATATAGCTGTCGTAGATTTGTAATTTGAACATTAATATTAGGACGTTTGGGGAAAGGGAAATAAAATACGCTCTGAGAAGTGGAGAAAGAGTTCAGTCTCACAGTAGTAGTAATGAAATGGTAGGATGGATACAGATAAATGGTGGTCAAGTCAGATATGGGTTTGGTGATATGTCGAAAGTAGTCACAAATAACCAACGTGAAAATGTAAATTCAAACTTTGGTGATGAGTCCCGAACAGCGAATTCAGTAACCAGTAATCACACTGAGAATTCTGAAGTAGCCACGACTTATTTGACTGAAAATGTAGAGTTAACCAATAATGAGAGCAGTGGAAACGTTGATTTAGTGGCAAACAATGACTATGTAAACCCAGGATTTGTGGTACCTAGCCAAAACGAAACAATTCATTGGAATGACGATACCAGAGGTAATGCCTTTGACATTGACATTACTAATGAGCCAATAGATGAGCTACATACATTAAGTCATGGTGCAGAATCAGCTGACATATTACCAACTCAGGATGATGATCAAGATATGATGTCTAAAAAAATATTAATTTTGCGAGAACAAAAAAGGAATAAAAAATACAAAATAAAATAGAGAAATTGAATAAGCAATTACGTAAAACACTAAAAGGAAATAAGAATGAATTAAGTAATAAAACAGATAAAGGGTTACAAGAAAATAAGGAGGAGTTAAGCAATAAAATAGATAAGGGGTTAAAAGAAGTCAGTGTAGCAATAGCTGAAATCAACAATAAATTCGATGCTATGGAACCAAAGGTTATAAATCTTTAAGGTAAAACTGGGGAATGTTGCAGGAAAATGGATTATAAAACAAAAGATTAGGGTAAAAAGTTGAAAGTCTGTAAGTCAGACAAAAATCAAATGGTTGACCATGAAATCAAAAAATTAAATAAGATTAGCAGGATCAAAATGGGAAGACAGAAACAACAGTTAATGAAGTTTGTAATGTAAGAAAAGAGCAAAGCAAAGCTATCAAAGCATGTCCGGATAACCACACAATACTATGAAATAATTTACAAAGTATCAAAAATGACCATAAAATACTTAGTTGTAATATTTCACACGTAGAATCCTCTTGTAAAGGCAACACAAATGCTATTAAGGGCAAATTAAGAGAACTGGAGCAGAAAGTACTCCCTGAGATGCAAGACAAAATAGAAAATAAAGTTAAGGAAAAAGTAGAAATTTGGTGTGAACAAGAAGGAAAGAAAGGTGTTGTCTTTTTAAGTGACAAGGCAAATTGCACTAATGCTTATAAATTCCAACATTTCTCTAGTAAGGGAACTAAACGCCCAGTAGCCTTCGTTAGGCAGTTTCATGGCATCATTCCTGAAAACATGAAAGAACAGCAAAAAATTAAATTCGCGGCCAGTAGGTTAGAAGGAGAAGCAATATCGTAGGGAACTGGGATCAGTAACAGATGTAAAACATAAAAAAATTCATGCAAGCATTTTTGAATCAGTACTGGTCCACTAGCACACAAAACAGTGTTAGAAACGAAATCTTTGAGAGCAGAAGCTTTGCAAATAGTGATTGAAGCAACTACAAAAAATGTTTCCGACATTACTGGGAAAAGAATCAATAATTAACCAACCCATTAATAGAATCTGACCTAATAGAAATTATTCTATTTAAATTCCCAGTATCAGTACAAGAGAAGTTAATTAATGTAAATAAAAGTAATATCAATCTCCTAATGCATGTGCTGGAGCAATTAGACTCATTGTCCAGCAATAGGCAACTACCAGAAGGCTGGAGAAAGAAAAGGTGCAGACAGACCCCATAATGACAGAGAGCAAAGCCAAAACAGAGGTCTGAATCGATATGACGAATGGCGTGACTGAGAGGCAAACAGACAACTGCATCATAGCCGCAGCCCATCCAGAAGAGGGACACGCACTTTTCCAAGGGGTACAAACAGAGGAGGCTATTACGGTGGGAACAGGGAATATTACGACAATCAAAATAGGGAACATACTCAGGTAAGAGGTAGGAATCATACAGAGCTGGTAAATTAGTAGACAGTTTAGATCTGGTCCAATCGTGAATGGCAAAATGTAATGGACCATTAGTAAGTTTCTTAGGATTTGACGAAAGGGATGAAATAAAAAATGCACTCATGGATGAAGATAGGCAGGAATTAAGGGAAAGGTACCAACCAACAACTGAAATTGAAATACAAAACACAAAAACAATTGCTATCCCAGATACAAATAGCGAAATTAGTGCTGCCTCTAGCAATTTATATGAAGAAATAAAGAAGGATAGAGATGTTCCTGAGTTATCAGTACAAGGAGTTAAAGTGGTCACAGCCTCTGGATCTAGAAGTAAATTGATAGAGAAGCAGTTCTTAACAGATGTCAAAATGCAAAACAGATAATTTTTCGGTGAATTCCATGGTAGTTCCCAGCCTACACATCAATTTGTTTTGGGGGACAGATTGGTTAATTGATAATAGGGCAATACCAGATGTTTCAGAGAGTGCAATGAGGATAAAGGATGAACAAGAGTAACAAATATTTAAATTTAGTGGAAATAGAGCTACACAAAATATAGGTGATTTTGTGAGACTACAAATCATAAGGGAACAGATGTACTGGAACTACGAACCAGAAGAAAGCTTATGTTTGTACATGGGGGTGGCCCCAGATGAAGAGGTAAGTATAGAGGTTACAGTCAACGAAAAAGTCACGTGTATTGAGGGATCGAGTAAGGTAGAGGCACACGAACTGGAAAAAGACTACTACGGCATCAAAAAGCATTTTCAAAGAAACCAGTGTGCACGAAAGACTATGAATATGCTTTCCACGTGAAACCACATCATCCATTTAGGTTTAAACCGTATTCCATTCCGTTGGCAAAAAGAGAAGCAGTAGATAAAGGAATGGAGAAAATGATTGAATGGAGCATTATCAAACTATCTCAGAGTAATTATTGCAGTTAACTTGTAAAAGAAAGATGGCTTAGTATGCAAAACTTTGGATCCTAGAGCCTTAAACAAAGTAATTTTTCCAAAGATCGATAGGCCTGAGACATTAGATGAGCTTGTGCAGAAGTTCATTGGCGTCAAGATACTAACAGGTATAGACTTGACAACAGCTTCTGGCAAGTCCCACTAGTAGAAAACTGTGGAAAGTTTACTGCATTTGTTTATGAGGGATGAAGATACCAATTCAGAGCATTGCCATTTGACTTGAAGATCTTGACGGCTGCTTTTATATGTATGCCAGATAAGGTGCTGGGAGAGCAGCTATTGAACAAAATTACAGTATATATTGACGACTTGTTGATTTCTGCCAAAACATGGATGGAATACAATGACATATTGAGCCAAGTGTTACGTAACTTTGAGAAGAAGAATATTAATGTAAGTCTGGACTGATCCGAATTTGGTAAAGGGGAAATTAAGTTCCTAGGGCATGTTATATGAGCTGAAGATATTTAAGCCAATTTGTATTGTTTCATGGAACTGTACTGGAGCTGTATGCTGTGAGTAGAGGCATACTCCTGTTATCCAAGCTTCCGGGAGGCTGTTGTGTGGGATAGATCTGGAAACAACTACAGATTCGGCCATTTCATGAACTCAGGAACGACCACGATGCCTTCATCGAGCTCTGCAGATTGATAGATTTGCAGTGCGGAATTTTCGGCTAGCGGTGGCTCGGGGTTAAGAGAAGTCGAAAGCAGTGAGCAAAACTACATCGGGAAACTGAAACAGATTTTCAGTTGGGAGCAACATACTAAGGAACTGCTAACGAGCCTAAGCAAGTCTATGTTTGCAATGCGAATGATGTCAGACATAGGAGACATAAATATTAAAAAACTGGCACATTTTGCTCATTTTCACTCCATTATGTCATATGGTATCATATTTTGGGGTAACTCCACAAACAGAAAAAAATTTTGGAGTACAGAATCGTATAATAAGAGTAATGAGTAGTGTAAATCCAAGAACATCATGTGAAAACATATTCAAAGAAGTGGGCATATTAACTGTAGCTTCTCAGTATATTTATTCCTTAATGAAGTTTGTTGTAAATAAAACATCTCTTTTTCCAACTAACTGCTTAGTATACAGTATCAATACTAGGAAAAAGAATAATATGCATAAAGATTTAAAATCACTTACTCTTGCCCAGAAATGAGTCCAGTATTCAGCAACGCATATTTTCAATAAGTTACCAGCAACCATCAAGAGTTTAGTTTCAGACAGGGCACAATTTAAACATAATTTAAAAGAATTTTTTGTGCCAAACTCCTTCTATTCCATCCATGAGTTTCTCAAAAAGTGCAGTAGAACATTTTAATGAAAATGTACTATACTTTAATACTTGACAATACTTGGTTGTAACACCCAAGTAACTACCTACAGTGCGAATGATGGATGTATGGAAAGTATATGTAAGTGTTAAGTCTGTAAATAGTGGAAGTTTAATTTTAAATCTTGTACATAATCTGGCTGTTCTTAACTGAGGATCACTGAAATGAATAATGAATTAATTTTTGAGAAAATTTGGCTGTGATAGCCAAGAAACTAGTGAATGTCGGAATGATGGATTTAATGAAAGTAGATGTAAGTATTAAACCTGTAAATATTAGAAGTTTAAATTTAATTCATGTACATAATTTTACTGTTTATTGACTGAGGATCATTAAAATTAATGAAACTCAAGTTTTTCTAATTACATTTTTGTAATGTGTTTATCTGACATGTTCCACACCCAGGAGGATTCCCTCTTTTATGGGTCTATGGAGTGAATAATTAATCTAATCTAATCTAATCTAATCTAATGCTGAGATCAGAGATGGAGGAATCGACTGACAATTGTTGACCTTAACACCACTTTGGAAAGTCTGGAGTTTCACAATGCAAGACCATATAATGTACAGCAAAAACATCAGTATAGGCTGCTGTTGTGGGCTGCTTACGTATGTTCTGGTGAAAGGTGTGAGTGTAATGTTCTTCCATCTACATGTATTTGTGAAATGTATAGATGTTGTGTTTAATTATATTTGTAACCATGTGAAGCAGACATCTTTATTGACGCATTCAAATATAATTAAGTGCAGAACGGCATGATGCTGACATAATAGCAAGGAAAAGTGTAAAGAATGCTTCATCATATTGATTGGATTGGATAGTTTGGGGGAAGAGACCAAACAGCAAGGTCATCGGTCTCATCGGATTAGGGAAGGAAGTTGGCAGTGCCCTTTCAAAGGAACCATCCCGGCATTTGCCTGGAGTGATTTAGGGAAATCACGTTTCATCGTATTGAAAGGATGGCAATGCGCCGATAGTAATTTTGTAGCAGTGTAACTTCTGGAGAAATATTTTGTAGAATTTAATGGATAGCAATATGCCGATAGTAATAGTATAGCATTTGGTCATTTTAAAGAACTGCAGTGCGCCAAAAGTGAATAACAATGTAACTTCTTATGAGTAATACTTCATTGAATTTAATGGACTGCAAGATGTTTGTCCTAGTCAAGTTTCAGTTGTGACTCAAACTTGGGTAGGATACAGTGGACTGCTTTAGAGAATGCTAGATTGTAAATTAAGAAAAAGGCTGGAAACAACATAACGATGCAGAATGATGCTACTTGGAAAATCTTTACTGTTTAATTAATATAGAAAGTGTTACTAAAGATTCATGATTTTTGGATATATGGTTATAAACGAATTTATTGAGGGTGACAATTAGTTTTTTTCTAATCACAAAATACTTAAGTCTATGATTATATAAGTTGATTAATAATCTGCAAATGAAAAATTATAGAGTAGATTCAACTTCTGAAAAACAATAAAAAATTACAAGTATAGTGGAGTGGTATGGCTCTTGAGAGATGATAGCTAAAAAAATTCTAAAATTTGAGTAAAACTTTACTTATTTCCCAAACTGGTTGTTATCTGCCAGAACATACCAATTTTTGGAAATGGGATATGTAATATTTCTGGCTTTTCAGCCTTCATATTCAGGTACAAGAAGCACTTCTTAGAGCAGTTGAGAAGGCAGCAGTTGCAAGATGATGTAATGTGGTGTGAGGTGCCTATGACAGATGGTTTGTACAGTAAGGGCATCATGGAAAAGACTGCATAAATTGTGGCCCCTCTCCACGATTAGCTGCTGCATTCAGAAGTAGTGTGACAAATTGGCGATCTTCTGTTATTAATACCAGACAAATTAAAGAGCATATTTACTTTTATCTCATATTTAAAGCCTATCACAACATCTCTCAATAACGTGGTACCATTCCTTTACTTCACAAGTATTAATAACCAGCAGAATAATAAACAATTGCAAAACAAAAGGGCAGACGAAGCACTTCAGTGATCTTCAGATTGTGTCTAACTTGGATGGCAGGCAAAGAGGTTCAGCTATGAAATCAGAGCTGGTTCGGCAGTCTCAGAGGACAATAATGTTGTCTGCCACAGTATCAGTTAAAACTTAATCTGCAGTGTCTAGTCTGTGAATAAAGATGGTTTAGCAGTGTCGGAGGACAGACAGATTGCCTGCTGCGGTCGGTGTTAGTTAAGATTTTATTAGGAATCTATGGTTATCTGGTACATCTAGTTGAGAACAGTGTGACAGTAATTACAGAGATACATGTTCCGTAATTTGTTGAAGAATAGAAATTATTTGTGGCTCTAAAGTGAAATGTAATTGTGCAGTTTCTCGTGTTCTGCTAATAAGAAGCGAGTGGCAGCCCATATAACTAAATTGATTGGAAATTTAGTCATTTCTTCTATAACAGTTCCTCAATGAGAGTTTCTTATAGCCTCAAGATAACGGATTCATGATCTGTGTACTGTTTTCTGCACAGGGGACAACAGCTATAGAAGACTGCAGGTTGGTGAACATTTATTAGAACTTATACATTCCACTCATGGCAGTGGAAGCAAATAGGCATGTCGTGTGGACTGCAATCTTAGTACAAATGAGATCAGTGACACGTCATCTGTGGTAACACAGAGAAGGTATGAAGAAGAGATATCCTTTTGAGGAAAGGGATTTGTCATACACATGTATAAATATCACTTCTCTCCAACTCTCATTTTTGCAATTTGCCATATGCCAAGAGGTCGACAGTAAATGTGGTCACAGTTGAGCACAGTGTTGGAGGTGAGAAGAAGGATGCTCCAAGTTCGTTGCATTCATAACTGTCACTGGAGGGAGACACGAGCGCTAACACTGGCTTCACAAGATGTGAAGGAGGGTGGGAGGAAAGTTCCTGCTGAACACTCACTAGAAACCGATTCACTTGTCGTGTTGACAAGTGGAGGAAGCATTGAGCCCTCATTGTTGAAGAAGTATTCAGTGAGGATGCATGCCTGTTTAGCTCTATGTTGAGAGACCATTTGTGATATGCCATTTAGCAGGATGGTCACAGTGTTTGTAGTATGGTCAAGAACCAGGTGTGGTCCTGAACAGGGTGGAGTAAGAGCCAAATGAACGGTATCATCTCGCAACAGAATAAAGTCACAGCCTACAAGTTTCATGCATAAAAAAACTGATGGACGACTATGTGCTCGTGGTTGCGGTATGAGCTTACGCGAGATATGAGAGCGAACGTGCTCGACTAGGGAAGGTAGCCTCTCTTCATGAAGAGGAGTAGTGTCCTCGACAAATTCTGCCAGGAGTATCAGAAGAAGAAGAAGGCTCTCTGTTAGAGAGGCCTTTGAATCGTCTTTATATCCTGTGCAAACGCCCAGCAGTACCCACGGACTTGTATCCGACCTAGAGTCAGAGTGGCACATTAATACTGCCTTTAGTGTGTGGTGCCAGTGCTCCACTACCCATTACTTCGAGGGTGGTATATGTTGTAGGTAAACGCTTAGCACCACATAAGACAAACAATTGTTTGAAGAATAGAGATTCGAATTGCCTGCCCTGATCTGTGGTGATGGATGCAGGGCAGCAGAAACAGGAGAGTCAGCAGATAGTGAATGCTCAAGCCACGGTATCTGCCGAAATGTCGTTCAAAGGAACCGCTTCTACCCAGTGCGTCATGCGGTCAGTGACTGACAAAACGTAACTGAGGCCATTAGAAGAGGGCAGGGGGCCTACAAGGTCCGCATAAAATTGTTTGAAACATCCCTTCGGTAAGTCAAAATGTCCCAGAGCTTTGGATGTGCATGTGGACCAACTTCGGGATGTTGGCAAGATACGTGGGTTTGTGCCCACTCGTGACAGTCTTTCTTGATGTGTGCCGAAACTAAACATTCAGTTACTAGGCATACTGTTTCTCTGATGTTTGGATGAGCTAGACTGTGCGGCAAAGAGAAAATGGCCTGTCAAAGGGGAACTGGTGTGAGTGGTCATGGTATGTTAGTCAAAGTATCACAAAGAATCGGTTGTGTGACGCTAGGGAAAAGGTGTGGTTGAACGTGGAGAGAGTTGGAGAGCTAGCGACTGTACCTCCGGATCAGTAGTTTGTAGCCACGTGAGCTCCATGGGATCAAACAGGTTCGTAATAGTATTAATGCGTGACATGTAGTCTACTACGATGTTACCTGCATCTCTGATAAAATATATGTCTTTTGTATATTGGCTGAAGAAAACCATATACCTGAAGCGATGCGGAGGGAGATCATTAGCAGGGTTATGCATTGCGTCAACCAGGGGACGGGAATCCGAGTAAACGGTGACGTCACGTGCTTCAGAATCCCCTCAGAAATAGCGTACGGCTTCATAAATGGCCAGTTGCTCCCTGTCGGATGCCGACCATTTCCGTTGAGAGCCAGATAGTTGTTTTGAAAAGAAACGTAGTGCTTCAGAGCCATTGTAAATGTGTTGCTGCAGTATGGCACTGATTGCCATGTCTCTAGCGTCTGTACGGAATGAGATAGGTGTGTTGGCACTGGGATGGGCTAGTTGACTGCATTAACTAGGGCCGTTTATAGGTCACTGAAGGCACGTGTCATGCCCTGGGTCCACGTAAGCTTGCAATCGCCCAAGGTGTGTTTGTCCTGCAAGGCCTCAGTTAGAGGAGACTGCGGGTAGGCGGCATGAGGCATGTGGTGCCTGAAAAAATTGATCATGCCCAAGAAGCGACCCAGGCCACAAAAAGTGGCAGGTGGTGGTAAGTCCATAATGTGAGCGACACATTCAGATGTGGGGTGTATGTCTTCAGAGTTCTCTATGTGTCCCAGGAATGTAACTTCTGGCTGATGCAGTTAGGATTTGTCTTGGTTCATCTACACGCTGTTGTCTGAAAGCATGTGAAGTACCTGAGAAAGATATTGCTAATATTCATTAGCAGAGGCGCAGAAAATTAAAATGTCAAGGTAAGCATAATAAAATGGGAACTGGCGAAATAATGAATCTACAAAACGTTGCCAGGTCTGAGCTGCATTTTTAAGTCCATAAGGCACATAGAAATATTTTAACAAGCCAAATGGGATTATAATGGTTGTTTAGGAATATCGTCTTTGTGCAGTGGAATCTGATGATATGCTTTACGATAGTCAATGATGGTGAAATGCTGAGCACCATGGAAATGGTCCAAATCGCTGGACTCACAGAAAATGTGTAACACAGGGTCACCAGTGTGGCGAAATAATAATGTTTAATACAATTTTATCGTAATGGTATACTTTATTCACTATGTGATAGTAAAATGTAACAACACAGAACAAAACTAGACATCAAGTGAGTTCAAAGATCATCATAAACAGAGATCATACAGATCAATGTATCAAATTGCCACAGTAGCAAACCATCTACCAATCAGAGGTGGTGGCCCCCTTGACACTGTGATCACAAATCTAAAGACGTGAGACTATGAGAGCACTGTAGCTGACCTAATAATCTCTGACCACAGTGCATTAGTTATGGAACTATGTACAAAAAGAGGTAAAAATGAACTAATTGTTACCTGGCATTCTAATTATAAATATGTAAGGAAACACTAAATACTTTTCAGGCAGCCATATATGCAGTAAAGTAGCAGCGTGGATTGCAAGAAATGGCAGGAACTGATGTATTTGAAGAGTTCTTCGAGACATCAAAGCTGAATTTGACTATATATCTATCCAAAGAAAACCAAAAATTATCCAGCAAAAATAGTAGCGGCTTTGGTCAAGAATACCATCATACGGGCCGGGAGAGCAGTGTGCTGACCCACGCCCCTCCTACCTGCATCCTCCATGAGGATGACACGGCGGTCGGATGGTCCCAGTAGGCCACTCGTGGACTGAAAAAGCATGGTATACCGATGAATTGAAAAAAATTAAAATGCGTGGTACTGCTATTACATAATCAATACAAAACAGTAACAAATCCCAGGACAAAGGAAGTGATCCACAGCAGATATTTACAAGCAAAATGTCATTATAGAAAGGATGGAGAAGAAGCCAGAAAGAAAGCAATGATAGGTTCATCAAAGGAGCTCTTACTCATGCATTGAAGTCTGGGACCTGATCAATGAACACAAGAAGAAAACCATCTCTCCCTTAAGGTTGCATACTCCAGAAGTTTTGAACAGTTTTTTCACTACCATTATGGGAAACACTGTATGTGCAGCTCCAGACCTCAATATAGACCCTGCAGCTGTCGTAATAGATGACAAAAGATGCACCATGATGAAATGGAGAGAGTTACAAAAAAATGAAGTGATAAAGATTGACCAATCTTATGAACCTTCCGATAGTTGGTATGTATAAAGGACATCTAATAATATCCTCAAGAAATTATTTATCGAATTGCTGAACCATTAACTGTTATAATTAATAAGTGTTTCGCTTCTGGTATATTTCCAGACATTCTTAAACTTGCACGAACAGTGCCAATTTATAAAAAGGGTGACTCAGCCATGGTAGCAAGCTTCAGACCAGTCTCAATCACTCCAGTCTTCACTAAAGTCATTGAGACTCTACTGAATGACCAGATCTCAAATTACATTGAAGTTAATGACTTCTTCACAGATACACAGCATGGTTCCTAGGAAGGCAAATCTACAACAAGAGCAGCACTAGACCTGGTTACTTGGATAAAGCAGTGTTTTGAGAAAAAAGAATCTGTAGTACTGACACTTTGTGACCTTAGTTAGGTATTTGACTGCATTTTTCATAAGGTACTCATAAACAATCTCAATAAATATGGAGTTGGAGGCACCGTTATGGCAAACTTCAAATTTTATTTAGAAAACAGAAGACAGACTGTATCAGTCCAAGGAGCACTATCATGTGAAAAGAAGTTGGAATATGGCAAACATAGTGATCAGTAATGGGCCCCTCCTGTTCCTAGAATTTGTAACTGATTTAAGCTCTCATGGACAGTACTTGTAGTTCACGGAAGACACAAATCTTCACTCAAAATGCATTGATGCCAGGAAGGCTGAAGAAGTATATGCTTTGTTTGATGCTATTAAGGAATAGTTTGTTATAAATAAAATGAAAATAAATGAATAAAAACGCAAAAATTGGTATGTAGCTCCACTGACAAAGGATATCCAGAAAGTGCAGAAACTGTGAAGCTTCTGTGGTTCATGGTGGATAGTAAATTCATGAAACAACCACCAATATGGGTGGTGTCCACAATTATAACACATGCAATAACGACAACATAGACATTCCAAGCTGTTGACTCTCCATGACAGAGGACAGTTTTCAACAAGTAGCTATTAAAATGTTCAACCATCTAAATACCAAAATTCAGGCATTGGGCTTGGTGAAATTTTGAGGAAAGATGTCACAAAAGGTACATCCTAAACCACTGTACAGTTTAAATGGGTTCTTTGATGGTGAAACAGCAAACTGTACTCCCTAAACAGTGCACTGCCATACGAAATGAAATGAACATGTACTTGTTGAAAAGTTCTTACTTGATACGTCATCAAGTGTTACGCTATACTAACTCAAATTTGTTTCTGAATACTTATTCTAATTTGTTCTTGTATTATAATGCTTGTGTTATCTTAAGCTTGTAATAGTGACACAGTCTATCCCAACTTGACTGGCAAACAATGTAGCTATGATAATAAATAGAAATGGTAATAAAGGAAGTGTATGATTATTGAAATGTCAAAAAAAAGAGCTGCGTGTTGGTAAACCTCCATGCAGAATAGAGTTCTTGTTTTATTAAACTGCCAGTGCATTAGCTTTACTGTGGCTTACGCATCTTCTCATTTTGAAATTTCTCGTATGGTGCATCATTCAGTGTGTGACCAACAATAGCTGGTTACAGTGCAAAAAAAGATATAATTTTTTAAAACATATTCCAGCATTGTGCCACCCTGGGGATTCGGGGGTTAGAATAGGCCCAAGGTATTCTTGCCTGTTGTAAGAGACGACTAAAAGGAGTCTGACCCATTTTGGCCCTATACGTTCAGGTCCCAGTTTCTGGTTTGACCTGCCACTTTCCAAATTCAACAGAAGTGCAGGCCATATTGGGAAGGATGCCTTATGTGGTGCACAAGTTATCCTTAATGACCTTAGATTTGATACTCTGAACCTCTTTTTGTCACAGGATTGCATCTCAACCTGTACTTCAACTATTTCCGCTGTATATCATCTTCTTCTGTTATCACCTGTCCTCTTTCACCCCCATAACAATATTGGATTGCTCTGCACCCAATATCCAGCACTTGGTGGTAGCCCCCTGACAACACCCATTTCTGATGCCTGACCAGTAAAATTCCCATGCATGCCAAGGGGTAGATGCCTGTCTTCATGGGGTATCTGGACTCTCAGCAATGGCCATCATGCCAAGTGGCCTTTGCTGTGGCTGGGTGGCGCCCATCGGGACAGCCCCTGATCAGAGTGGGTGGCACCAGGGCGGATGACCCACATTGAAGCGGACTACATCATCTTTTGCTGGGCGCCAAGTGACCCCATTAGTCTCTAAGAAAGAAAAGGTTGATTTCAATGCTAACAAGTATGACCTTAAATTGTTCTCCTCCATAGCAACATCTTGGGAGGAATGTAGGGCTTCAGAGCGACATGATCCTTATTCACCATGTTACTTAGTTTGCAGCAGAACTGATGGGTACTCCTTTCTGGAAACAAAGCCTCTGTTTTTTGCTGAACACCTGGAGGATAAGTTTGGGGAAGTGACAGCACTATCCAAAATGTGCAATGGGTCGGTCTTAATTCAGACGGCACCCCAACCCAGTCCCAGGCATTACTCGCCCATGCCAACCTCTGTGATATTCCTGTTTCAGTCACTCCCCACAAAAGCCTCAAAAAGGTGCAGGGAATTATTTTCATCGTGACCTCCTGTTACAGTCTGATGATGAGGTGCATGCAATTTAGAACAGAGAGGTGTTCATTTCGTCTCGCACGTTTACAGGGGACCCAAAGACAATAGAGTTGCCAGTGGTGCCTTCATCTTGGCCTCTGAGGGTGATTCATTACCTGAAAAGGTCACGGTGATGGTTTACCAATGTGATGGAAATTCGGGCACATGTCGTCCCGGTGATTCTGGTGTCCACTGAGGACCAAAATCTCGCCGACACCTCAGGTGAAATGGTACTAGACGCCAACACTCAGCCAGTGGCGACAGGTGATGCTGAAGCCTATTTTGCTTCCTAAGTCACACCATGCCACCCCAGTCGACACAAAGCGTCCTTCTCCAGTGGAACGGTGGTGGTTTTCTCTACCATCTGGCTGAGTTACATCAACTCTTAAGCAGTATACCTACCTTCTGCATTGTACTTCAAGAGAGCTGGTTTCCAGCAATGCGGACCCCTGGCAATCATGGCTACCACAGGTACTACAAAAACTGTCCTGCCTGTGACAGACTGTTAGGTGGAGTATGTATTTTCGTCCTAACCTCTGTCTGTAGTGAACCTATGCCCCTTCAAATACCTTTAGAAGCTGTGGCTGTCAGTGCGAGGACAACATAATCTGTAACATCTACCTCCCTCCAGATGGTGAATCACCACCACATGTTTTGGCTGCACTCATTTCGCAACGCCCCCCACCTTTTCTGCTTCTGGGTGATTTTATCGCCCATAGCCCTTTGCTGGCTGGAACCCAGGTTAACGGCATTGGCAAAGATGTTGAAGACCGACTAACTCACCTCGACATTTGCCTCCTAAATACAGGTGTCCCCACACATTTCAGTGTGGCATATGACACATATACGGCCATTGATCTCTCGGTTTGCAGTCCTGGCCTTCTCCCATCTATCCACTGGAGAGCAGATGACGACTTGTGTGGTAGTTGAATTGCCCTCTCTGTTTATTGATTGGATAGCCACTGAATTGCTATTTATTTATTTAATGGGATAATAATAACTATTAAAAGGTGGCTATTTTATTTAAGCACTATTTTTACTCTTTCGATGGTTGCGAGTCAGCGATAGTGCAATGCTGCTCGCTTTGGAGAATACACATTTTATAAGAATTATTTGGTCCAGGAAACACTTTTGAGATCACGGTTGCGATTTAGACGGTATTCGCGGAATTGTGCTGATTAAAAGTTATCGTTTCCGAAAGATGCATGTTCGATTAAAGCTGTGTGCTCTTTTGCGCGTATAATGAAAATATTCATAACACGTCGTGTAACAAAAAGAAACATACGAATCACAACCGTGATCAAACGAAAAAAATATATAATAACATAAATGTTCTTCGCTGTTATTCAGGACAGGCTCAGATTAGACCTTGCAATTTTTAGTTACAGGAAATCACAAGACGTTACACTTTAGAGATATTTGTTTTGAATAACTTGTATTTACCTTCTCTCTCTCTCTCTCTCTCTCTCCTCTTTTTACAGCCTTTATACCTTCACATCGATTAAGGAACTTTTCCTTCTCTACCTTAACAATCATATATAGTTTCGTAGTACAAGCAATGCTAATTTATTCCGTGCACTAGAAAGTCTTTGATACACTGAGCACAAAAATGAAAATAATAAAATTATAATTACATTTTTAATATCATGAATTCTTCTTCAAATCATGAAAATAAGGTTTGACATCATCGTAATATTAATTTTCATCGTTGTAGCACTACATTGCCCCCTTTGGATGTACAGTCACACTTGTTTGTGTTCTTTCACTTGGAAGCATGTGCTTTATTTACTTTTAAGTCTCAGGGATTTTGAGTTATGCTCCCCCATTCAGCCAAAGGCCAATGGGAAAACCCCCGGAAAAAAACCACGGCGGAGTGAGCACATCTTCCATACCCTCTTTTTTTAATTTTCAATATTTGAATATTCACTTCGTATGACATTTAATAATGGTACCATTTCGTGACAGTGTTTCTGATGACGATGGCTGGCGACTTGGTGTACTGCAACACCGATGTCTCGCCCTATCAGGTAAGTGTGCGAAGGACTGCGATGACGTGGCAGGGTGCGGCAAGGGATGACGGATGATGTCGCTGCAGTATGCTGTCCTCACCGACACGTGTGCTCAGAATCCCAGCATACAGTCACATGAAATTCAAACAGCAGTATCAGTTCCTTAAATTAACATCTAAATTACATCATATTTCACGCTCTCTTTCACTCAACAAGAAGAATGTGGTTTTTTTTGTGAGGTGTTCGACTGTTTGTGAGTTTATTTATCATGATGCAAGTCCATTCGTCCTTCCGACGTAGCTGACTATCTGCAATTAGAGGTTCATGTAATTATGTTCCAACATTGATACAGTTCAGCAACGGGTTTAATGATATAGTCAGTAGCAGCTCCCAACACTGTTACGACTCACCACTGTTGCTGACTGATCGATAAAAACACTTGCTCTTGAGTTTTAGTTTGCCTGGAATTTTACGTCCACGTATCTGATCCCAATAACACTCTGAATACTTGGCATTACTAAACACTCGTGGCACAAAATTTGAAAACGAAATCATGGTAACACAACGCACTCACTGAGCGTCCACTTTTGTGTTAAATTCCACTATTCCGCCAGTGAAATAAAGTTCGTACGCGCAGAGGATAATGTTCACAGGAAGTCTTTGTTCATAGGTCATCTACGACATGTTCACTCCACCATGTAGTCACTTGATCACAGTTATCAAGTCTGACAAGGTAAAGTCCTTGTGCTACCCATAAGAATGTCTTTACACTGTCTAGTTACATAATGATAAATTACTGAATGATTGTACATATCAAATGAAGTACATAATTGTAGTCATTTACAATATAAAAGCAAATCCTAAGTCATATATTTTCTCGAAAAGGTGCTCCTGGACTTACAAAGAATTGTGCGGTAATAAACACAAGTCTGTATATGTTTGTCTGTGTAATGATCTGTTCAGTCATGGACAACATCTTGTTCGACCTGGTTTATAGCTCATGCTCGTCCGAGCACTAACTTACGGTGGAAAATTTGTTAAACCTATATGTAACTCACGTAAACTTTACATGTTGTAAGTGTATCCTGTACACAGTCTGGAAGAAAAAAAACATAACCTGCTCACCCTAGTGAGTTCAAAATCATTAACAATCAACAAAATGAAACGTTTATTTTCTAAAGTCACTATATCCAATTGTTGTGTGAAACATGCAGTTCTGTTCGCTGTTCGTAGTTTCACACACATAAGTTCCTGAAAGTTTACTAAATCTCAACAAGTTTGTATTACGTTTGATTAAGTGTCTTAGGATGGAATCATCTTGAAGCAATTCTTCTTCTCCTTGCTGCAGCTCGGCGTCCTCTTCTCCGTCGAACTGGAGCTGAAATTTTCTTACAACTAATTGGTATTCTGAGAGTCTCTTCCTCCAAGCAGTACTGATGCTTCCAATGTTGTATGTTCCTATTCTCCCACACGCCACATCGCAGTGTGTCCATGAAATACTTATACACTAGTCCATTAATTAATAATTGTCACTTAGCCTACTCGCACTGTACTTGAGTCTTTGATGTTTGACTTCACCTCTTTACGACTAATCCGGCGAGCGTCGAGAACCAACCTTACGCTTCCATCGGATTTCATTACCGGTAAAAGTGGGTTACTATATGGTGATAACGAGGTCTCAATAATTCCCCATTCCAGCATTGGTCTAATTTCTTTTGTTACTGCTTCCCTTTTCGCGCTGGGTATTGAGTACGTTTGATGACAATAAATTTCATGGGGAAACACTTGCATGCCGTACACGTAACCTTTAATGAGTCCAGGTTTTTTCAAAAATACTTTACGAAAATTAGTAAGTGTGTCTAATAATTGCTTTTGTTGCAGACTGTCAAGATCAGAGGATTGTTGTACTTTTTCTATTATTTCAGAGGGGTGGATATTCTCCTCGTCCTTCACATCTTCCATGACCGGGAATGTACTGCAATTGAAACTATCTTGAAGCCGCCATAAATGTGAGCGAATCGGTTCTATCTTTAAAATCTGACAATATTTGCCATGCATGAATCTTTGTGTTGTTTTCATGTATCAGTTGTGTTCCTGCTCGTTGTAACACCACAGGTAGTTCCTTCTGTGTAACAGTACTAATTTGTTTGTCTTTGTCATTTAGCTATGTGTTGAATGTGGTCACAACGCGTTCTTCTTGTTCTTTACATTTTTGTTGTATTACGTTTTGATTATCAACCGTAAGCCTTATAATGTTCCTTTCAGTGATTGTGAATTTGTCAGTGCCCTTGCCAACGGTCATGACACATAGCCTGCCCTAGATCGCATCCATTCGCAAATACTGAAACATTTGTTATCGGATTCCCATCGCCACCTCCTTGCTGTCTTCAACCGCTTTTGGAGCGATGGCGAATTCCCATCGCAATAGCAGGAAAGTATCATCATTCCAGTCATAAAGCCCGGAAAGAACTCACTAGATGTTGACAGCTATCGTCCCATCAGCCTCACCAACGTTCTGTGCAAGCTGCTTGAACATATGGTGAGCTAGCGGTTGTGTTGGCTTCTTGAGTCTCGGGATCTTCTGGCTCTGTCCCCTGTCCCGGGGCGGTTTCCGCCAAGGACGCTCAACCATTGACAACTTGGTGTACCTGGAGTCTGCCATTCGATCAGCCTTTTCCTGGTGACAGAACCTTATTGCCGTCTTTTTCGACCTCACGAAGGGCTGCGACACCACTTGGCGACATCACATCCGCGCTACGCTGCATGGTTGGGGTCTCTGGGGCCCACTCCTGATTTTTATACTGAACTTTTTGTCAAACTGCACTTTCAGAGTTCGCATCAGTGCTTCCCATAATGCACCCCACATACAAGAGAATGAGCTCCTGCAGGGCTCTGTCCTGAGTGTCCCACTCTTTTTAATTGCTGTCAATGGTCTCACATTAGCAGTAGGATCTTCAGTTTCTCCCCTCCTATATGCTAACGATGTTTGTATCTCGTTCTGCTCCTCTTCTACTGTTGCAATTGAATGCTGGTTGCAGAGAGCTATAAGGAAGGTGCAGTCGTAGGCCCTCACTCATGGCTTTCAGTTTTCGGCCGTCAAAACTTGTATGATGCACTTCTGCCATCGTCATACTGTCCACCCCCATCCAGAACTTAACCTCTATGACCAACTACTAGATTCAGTGGAGACTTAGCGCTTTCTGGGGGTGGTCTTTGACGCCCACTTAAGTTGGCTCCCCCGTCTTCATCAGCTTAAGGACAAGTGGTGGCAGCACCTTAATCTTATTCGATGCCTGAGCCACACCGACTGGGGTGCTGATCATCGTACACTGCTGCAGCTGTACCAAGCCCTCGTACAGCCCTGTGTTGATTACGGGAGCATGGTGTAGGGCTCAGCAGCCCATTCTGTACTGAGTCTACTAGACGCTATCCACCACTGTGCAGTTGGCCTCGCAATGGTGGCCTTCTGATCCAGTCCCCTGAATGGCCTCCTGGTTGAAACTGGCATTCCTCCATTGCAGGTCCAGTGCCAACTATTGCTCGCAAATTATGCTGCACACATACATAGTTCGCCTCGCCATCCACATTCCATCCTTTTCCCCAACACAACAGTCCGTCTTCCGCAATGGCGATGCAGAAATGAGAATCCCTTTATTGTCTGTGTTTGGTCACTTCTTCATGAACTCGACGCTTCCCCCTTACCACATTTCCTGCAGGCCCACTTCCGTACACCTCCATGGTCCACACCTCGGACACAGCTTTGACTGGACCTATTGCAAGACCCCAAGCGTTCAGCACCACCTGAGCCTCTCGGTCGTCATTTTATCTCTCTTCTTAGTGAATTTGAGGGCTCAGAAATAATCTGCACCGATGGATCTATAGCCGACAGTCTTGTAGGCTACGCTTACACTCACATTGGCCATATTGAACAACACTCCTTGCCGGATGGCTGCAGCATTTTCACTGCAGAGTTAGTTGAAATGTATCGCAATCTCGATCATATCCGCTCCTGCTACGGTGAGTCCTTCGTCATTTGTAGTGACTCCCTAAGCAGCCTACAAGCTCTCGACCAGTGCTTCCCAACGCATCCTTTGGTACTGTTAATACAGGAATCTCTTTATGTCCTCTGCACCAGTGGATGCTTAGTGACCTTCATTTGGATCCAACGCCATGTCGATATACCGGGCAATATACACTTCTGGAAATTGAAATAAGAACACCGTGAATTCATTGTCCCAGGAAGGGGAAACTTTATTGACACATTCCTGGGGTCAGATACATCACATGATCACACTGACAGAACCACACGCACATAGACACAGGCAACAGAGCATGCACAATGTCGGCACTAGTACAGTGTATATTCACCTTTCGCAACAATGCAGGCTGCTATTCTCCCATGGAGACAATCGTAGAGATGCTGGATGTAGTCCTGTGGAACGGCTTGCCATGCCATTTCCACCTGGCGCCTCAGTTGGACCAGCGTTCGTGCTGGACGTGCAGACCGCGTGAGACGACGCTTCATCCAGTCCCAAACATGCTCAATGGGGGACAGATCCGGAGATCTTGCTGGCCAGGGTAGTTGACTTACACCTTCTAGAGCACGTTGGGTGGCACGGGATACATGTGGACGTGCATTGTCCTGTTGGAACAGCAAGTTCCCTTGCCGGTCTAGGAATGGTAGAACGATGGGTTCGATGACGGTTTGGATGTACCGTGCACTATTCAGTGTCCCCTCGACGATCACCAGAGGTGTACGGCCAGTGTAGGAGATCGCTCCCCACACCATGATGCCAGGTGTTGGCCCTGTGTGCCTCGGTCGTATGCAGTCCTGATTGTGGCGCTCACCTGCACGGCGCCAAACACGAATACGACCATCATAGGCACCAAGGCAGAAGCGACTCTCATCGCTGAAGACGACACGTCCCTCCATTCACGCCTGTCGCGACACTACTGGAGGCGGGCTGCACGATGTTGGGGCGTGAGCGGAAGACGGCCTAACGGTGTGCGGGACCGTAGCCCAGCTTCATGGAGACGGTTGCGAATGGTCCTCGCAGGAGCAACAGTGTCCCTAATTTGCTGGGAAGTGGCGGTACGGTCCCCTACAGCACTGCGTAGGATCCTACGGTCTTGGCGTGCATCCGTGCGTCGCTGCGGTCCGGTCCCAGGTCGACGGGCACGTGCACCTTCTGCTGACCACTGGGGACAACATCGATGTACTGTGGAGACCTCACGCCCCACGTGTTGAGCAATTCGGCGGTACGTCCATCCGGCCTCCCGCATGCCCACTATACGCCCTCGCTCAAAGTCCGGCAACTGCACATACGGTTCACGTCCACGCTGTCGCGTCATGCTACCAGTGTTAAAGACTGCGATGGAGCTCCGTATGCCACGGCAAACTGGCTGACACTGACGGCGGCGGTGCACAAATGCTGCGCAGCTAGCGACATTCGACGGCCAACACCGCGGTTCCTGGTGTGTCCGCTGTGCCATGCGTGTGATCATTGCTTGTACAGCCCTCTCGCAGTGTCCGGAGCAAGTATGGTGGGTCTGTCACACCGGTGTCAATGTGTTCTTTTTTCCATTTCCAGGAGTGTATTTGCTGACCGCCTGGTCAAACAGGCCACCAGTAAACTATTTCTGGAGATTGGCCTACCAGGGACCAATTTGCGAGCGGTGTTCCACCACAAAGTTTCTGTGACATGAGGTACTGAATGGCGCACCCTGAGTACCCCAAATAAACTCCCTGCTATCAAGGAGACGACAAATGTGTGGCAGTCATCCATGTGAGCCACTCGCAGGGAAACTGTTGTCTTTTGCCAGCTCCACATTGGTCATACTTGGCTAACACATGGTTACCTCCCCCGTCGCGAGGACCACCTCGGTGTCACTGTGGCTCCCTTCTGACTGTCGCCCACTTCTTGCTGGACTGCCCAATTTCAGCTGCTCTGTGGCGTACTTTTATCCTTCCCAGCACCCTACCTTCGGTGTTGGTTGACAATGCCTCAACAGCACATATAGTTTTACGTTTTATTCGTGAGGGTTTTTTTATTGTGCCATCTAAGGGTAAACATTTGATCTTCTCTCTGCGGTCTCCCTCCTCCCTCCATTTTAACTCTGTCGCCATTTCTTTGTATTTGTTTGTCTTTTTCTGCATCTTTTCCCTAAATATGTTCATCTCGACTTGTCTTTATGGGGTGGACTTTTTAATGTGTTGCAGAGTGGCTGGCTCATCCTCTTTTATTCATGTGATCAGCCAGCCCAGACCTTCTGCTCTGTGGTTTTAATCCCTTCTACTTTTGCTTGTGGTGTACATTTTCCCTGTGTTGGGTGTTCATTCTGTTCGTTGTATTTTTGGATGTGCCTCCCCATTCTTTTCTCCCTTTTACTTTCCCATGCGTACTTTGGGTATTGTTTTATATTGAGCCTTGTTTCCATCAGGAAAAAGGGACTAATGACCCTGTAGTTTGGTCCCTTTATACCCCAAACTAGCGAACCAGCACTGTGCAATACCATAAATGTGATTAAGGGAATGGTCTCAAACGCTTAGACCCCTGAAAATGGATATTTTCCTCCAACATGTATGTAAGTCATTCTTTTAGTAAAGAGAGCTTACCATGTGTAACATACAGGCGTACCTTTCTAGCAGTAGCCTATTTACTGCTTTTCTTGGAATATTTCTCACCAGTAACTCTGTCTTTATCAGGAATAACCAAACATATCACAACTAGAATATATGTCTACATTGATAATCTGCTTCATTTCACTTTTGAACTACATTTTGAGGTTTTAAAGGCATATAAGTCTATACTATGCTTCGTCACATACAAACAGTTAGTTATTTAGTTCGTTTCATGTTTCATACATCATTTACATAATAAATTATAATGGTATGGAATGAGTCATATTATATTAACATCAATTTTTTTATAAATAAGCCTCCATCCTTTATTCGCTTTTCTGTTTTTTAATCTAAGACAGGCAGATATTAGTGATTCCTATCCATCACCATGTACAAATTACAGTACTAGGTAGCCTTCTGTGGAATAGGAGGAGATGTCAAAGAGAAACATTTTCAGTTTGTGTGTATGTATATTGAACCCCTAGTGGTTCACAACCCCACAACAGACTACAGCAGTCCACTCACCCCACTGCCGCCCCACACCAAACCCGGATTTTGTGCGGTTCTGCCCCCAGTGGACACCCCTGCGGGAATGTCTCATACCAGACAAGTGTAACCCCAAACGTTTGTGTGGTAGAATAATTATGGTGTATGTGTACATGGAGACAGAGTTTGTGCAGCAATTGCTGACATAGTGTAACTGTGGTTGAATATGGAGAACCAGCTAGCATTCATTGAGGCAGATGGGAAACCACCTAAAACCATCCACAGGCTGGCCGACACACCGAACCTGAACACTAATCAATCGGATGGATTCGTGACGGGGACCGGCATGTTCTGCTGCTTGGGAAGCAGCATGTTCAACCGCACAGCTAGCTGAGTGGGCTTTTCTGTTTAGTTTCAACTTTTATTTTGCTGTCTATCAAACATTTTATATCACTGGGTAATTGAGCAGAACTTTTGGTTGCAGCGCTGTGAGCACTTGCTTGTGCTAAAGGGATTTATGGTATGAGATGTTGCACCAACGATCAGCGTGGTCAAGTAGCTGTGTGTCGTGCAGGACGAGAACATTGATACAGTGTGGAAAAGATGGAGCATTTGCAGTCTGGAAGGCAATGAGAAACAGAGGAAAGAATAAAAGTAAACAGTGCAACAATAATTATTGTATATAAAAGAAAATATTGAATTAACTGCTCCACTTATGAATGCAATGTGACTCCTTTAAACTTTAGATTGGATTGATTATATTAGTACATCCATAAATGACGCAAGCTGGCATTTTTGCTGAAACAACTTTGTCTCCACACAATCAAAGCACCAGAATCTATTTGGGATATGACTACAAAAGTTGATAGATATCCCCAATGGTCGAAATTTGGTACAGACACTTTAGAGTGACATCATGGGAACTCTGGTGAACCATGGAGGTGTCAATGTGGTGAACCTAGTGTTTCGGGATATGTAAGATGGTGGATATTGGATTCAAGTTTGTGAGATAATGACAGTTCCCTTCGTTTTTACCTCTGACTTTTTACGTTATGGGTGGTATCAAATAACCTCACTTTCACCTTTCAGTGCTGGGGTTAAGCAAACTGACATGCAATGTGAATACACCTTGATGTTATGGTGACATGACGAGACGTGATGGTCCGTTGATGTCTAGTGTGAATCAGCCTTCACCTCGACGATATAGAATACCGAGCTCATTTTTATAAAATCACAGAGCAAGGCCGTGTACAGGATGTATGCACATAACTGCTCTATGGTGTTCTCACTTTATGAATATTGAAAACAAGATCATCAACAACACTCAACATAGCAAGCTCATTTTTGTCAATACTCCCACTCTCGTTGTACTGAGTTTGCCTTTGAGATCAATGATAGTGCTTTCCTATTTGACATGAATTTTACCTTACCTGAAGGTCTCATTAACAAATCTGTCAACTGTTTATCAGAACAAGCAGAACAAACTTCAATCTCAATGTCTTTAAATGTGCTTATGTAAATGAAGGTGTTCAACATTTTCATATTTGGTTTGTTTTGGGTTAGAGGGTCTCAGGAAACCCCAGAAGTGGGCAGGTAAAACACAGTAAGGTAGTTGTAGAAACGATTGGTATTGTAGTTGTAAATTGTTGTAGCTGTGTTGGGAAAGAACCAGAGCTCCAAGCGCTAATAGAAAGCACTGAAGCTCAAATAGATGTAGGGAGAGAGACCTGGCTAAAGCCGGAAATAAATTCAGTTGGTTTTTTTCAAACGATCTAACAATATTCAGAAAGGATATATTAGATACAGCTGGTGGTGGAGTATTTATTGCTGTCAGAGGTAGTTTGCCTTGTAGCGAAATTGAAGTAGATAGTTCGTGTGAAATAGTATGATTGGAGGTTATACCTGACAATCGGACTAAACTATTAATTGGATCGTTTTACCGACCCCTCGACTCAGAAGGTATAGTTGCTGAACAGTTCAAAGAAAACTTGAGTCTCATTTCAAACAAGTATCCCGCTCATACAATTATAGTCGATGGTGACTTTAATCTACCCTCGATATGCTGGAAAAATTACACGACTAAAGCTGACGGCAGGCATAAAAAGTCATCCGAAATTGTACTGAATGCTTTGTCAGAAAATTATTTTGAACAATTAGTTCATGAGCCCACTCGAAGCATAAATGGTTGCGAAAGCTTACTCAACCTTTTAGAAACAAATAATCCGGGACAAATAGTGAGTATTGTGACGAATCCAGAGATTAGCGACCACAAGGCGGCTGCTGCTAGGCTCAATACCGCAACCCCAACAACCATCAAACCATCAGAAAGAAACGCAAAGTATATCTATTTAAAAAAAACTGATAAAAATGCTCTTAACGCCTTTTAAAGATACAGTCTTCACTCCTTCAGATCTACGGGTAGAAAAGTTGTGGAATATTTTCAAAGAGAAAGTATCGACAGCAATAGAGAGATATATACCACAGAAATTAATAAGTGATGGGAGTGATCCCCCATGGAACACAAAACGAGTCAGATCGTTGTTGCAGAAGCAACGGAAAAGGCATGTCAAATTTAAAAGAACGCAAAATCCCGAAGATTGGCTAAAGTTTACAGAAGTTCGAAATATGGCGCGTACTTCAATGCTAGATGCTTTTAATAATTTCCGCAACGAAATCCTGTATCGCAATTTGTCGGAGAACTCAAAGAGATTCTGGTCATACATAAAGCACACCAGTGGCAAGACGCACTGCGCGATAACAACGGTGAAGTCACTGATGACAGTACCACGAAAGAAGGCGAAGTAAATATTCCTGAATTCCAATCAAGAACAACTGCCGAGATGAGAAACATAGAAGTAGATATCCTCGGAGTAACGAAGCAATTTAAATCACTTAATAAAGGCAAGGTCTCCAGTCCAGATTGTATACCGGTCGGGTTCCTCACAGAGTATGCTGATAAAATAGCTCCATACTTAGCAGTTATATACAACTGTACCTAAAGACTAGAAAATTGCTCAAGCCACATCAATATCCAAAAAGGGAAGTAGGAGTAATCCGCTGAATTATAGGCCTATATCACTAACATCGATCTGCAGTAGGGTTTTGGAACATATACTGTTATACGTGGAAGAACCCTGGAGATACTAAAAGGTATCAGATAGATTATATAATGGTAAGACAGAGATTTAGGAACCAGGTTTTAAGTTGTAAGACATTTCCAGGGGCAGATGTGGACTCTGACCACAATCTATTGGTAGATTAAAACTGAAGAAACTGCAAAAATGTGAGAAATTAAGGAGATGGGACCTGGATAAACTGAAAGAACCAGAGGTTGTACAGAGTTTCAGAGAGAGCATAAGGGAACAATTGACAGGAATAGGGGAAAGAAATACAGTAGAAGAAGAATGGGTAGCTCTGAGGGATGTAGTAGTGAAGGCAGCAGAGGATAAAGTAGGTAAAAAGACGAGGGCTGCTAGATATCCTTGGGTAACAGAAGAAATATTGAATTTAATTGATGAAAGGAGAAAATATGAAAATGCAGTAAATGAAGCAGGCAAAAAGGAATACAAACGTCTCAAAAATGAGATCGACAGGAAGTGCAAAATGGCTAAACAGGGATGGCTAGAGGACAAATGTAAGGATGTAGAAGCTTATCTCACTAGGGGTAAGATAGATACTGCCTACAGGAAAATTAGAGAGACCTTTGGAGAGAAGAGAACCACGTGTATGAATATCAAGAGCTCAGATGGCAGCCCAGTTCTAAGCAAAGAAGGGAAGGCAGAAAGGTGGAAGGAGTATATAGAAGGCTTATACAAGGGCGATGTACTTGAGGACAATATTATGGAAATAGAAGAGGATGTAGATGAAGACGAAATGGGAGATACGATACTGCGTGAAGAGTTTGACAGAGCACTGAAAGACCTGAGTCGAAACAAGGCCCCCGGAGTAGACAACATTCCATTAGAACTACTGACGGCCTTGGGAGAGCCAGTCATGACAAAACTCTACCAGCTGGTGAGCAAGATGTATGAGACAGGCGAAATACCCTCAGACTTCAAGAAGAATATAATAATTCCAATCCCAAAGAAAGCAGGTGCTGACAGATGTGAAAATTACCGAACTATCAGTTTAATAAGCCACAGCTGCAAAATACTAACGCGAATTCTTTACAGACGAATGGAAAAACTGGTAGATGCAGACCTCGGGGAGGATCAGTTTGGATTCCGTCGAAATGTTGGAACACGTGAGGCAATACTGACCTTACGACTTATCTTAGAAGAAAGATTAAGAAAAGGCAAACCTACGTTTCTAGCATTTGTAGACTTAGAGAAAGCTTTTGACAATGTTGACTGGAATACTCTTTTTCAAATTCTAAAGGTGGCAGGGGTAAAATACAGGGAGCGAAAGGCTATTTATAATTTGTACAGAAACCAGATGGCAGTAATAAGAGTCGAGGGGCATGAAAGGGAAGCAGTGGTTGGGAAAGGAGTGAGACAGGGTTGTAGCCTCTCCCCGATGTTATTCAATCTGTATATTGAGCAAGCAGTAAAGGAAACAAAAGAAAAATTTGGAGTAGGTATTAAAATTCATGGAGACGAAGTAAAAACTTTGAGGTTCGCCGATGACATTGTAATTCTGTCAGACACGTCAAAGGACTTGGAAGAGCAGTTGAACGGAATTGACAGTGTCTTGAAAGGAGGATATAAGATGACCATCAACAAAAGCAAAACGATGATAATGGAATGTAGTCGAATTAAGTCGGGTGATGCTGAGGGAATTAGATTAGGAAATGAGACACTTAAAGTAGTAAAGGAGTTTTGCTATTTAGGAAGTAAAATAACTGATGATGGTCGAAGTAGAGAGGATATAAAATGTAGACTGGCAATGGCAAGGAAAGCGTTTCTGAAGAAGAGAAATTTGTTAACATCGAATATAGATTTATGTATCAGGAAGTCGTTTCTGAAAGTATTTGTTTGGAGTGTAGCCATGTATGGAAGTGAAACATGGACGATAACTAGTTTGGACAAGACGAGAATAGAAGCTTTCTAAATGTGGTGCTACAGAAGAATACTGAAGATAAGGTGGATAGATCACGTACCTAATGAGGAGGTATTGAATAGGATTGGGGAGAAGAGAAGTTTGTGGCACAACTTGACTAGAAGAAGGGATCGGTTGGTAGGACATGTTTTGAGGCATCAAGGGATCACAAATTTAGCATTGGAGGGCAGCGTGGAGGGTAAAAATCGTAGAGGGAGACCAAGGGATGAATACACTAAGCAGATTCAGAAGGATGTAGGTTGCAGTAGGTACTGGGAGATGAAGCAGCTTGCACAGGATAGAGTAGCATGGAGAGCTGCATCAAACCAGTCTCAGGACTGAAGACAACAACAACACTGTATTCGAACATTGTGAAGTACCTTGAAGAAAACGATTTATTGACACATAGTCAGCAGTGTTTCAGAAAATATCGTTCTTGTGAAACACAACTAGCACTTTATACTCATGAAGTAATAAGCGCTGTTGACAGGGGATGTCAAATTTATTACATGTTTTTAGATTTCCAGAAGGCTTTCGACACCGTTCCTCACAAGCGTCATCTAACCAATTGCGTGCCTTCAGAGTATCGCCTCAGTTGTGCGAGTGGACTCGCCATTTCCTGTCAGAAATGTCGCAGTTCGTAGTATAGATGGAAAGTCATCGAGTAAAACAGAAGTAATATCCGGCGTTCCCCAGGGAAGTATTATAGGCCCTCTATTGTTCCTGATTTATATTAACGACATAAGAGACAATCTGAGTATCCATCTTAGATTGTTTGCAGATGGTGCTGTCATTTACCGTCTTGTAAAGTCATCAGATGATCAAAACGACTTGCAAAATGATTTAGGTAAGATATCTGTATGGTGCGAGAAGTGGCAATTGACCCTGAATAAAGAGAAGTGTGAAGTTATTCAAATGAGTACTAAAAGAAATCAGCTAAATTTCGACTACGCGATAAGTCACACAAATCTGAAGGCTGTAAATTCAACTAAATACTTAGGGATTACAATTACAAATAACCTAAATTGGAACGATCACATAGATAATATTGTGGGTAGAGCAAACCAAAGACTGCGATTCATTGGCAGAACACTTAGAAGGTGCAACAGGTCTACTAAAGAGACTGCTTACACCATGCTTGTCCGCCCTATTCTGGAGTATTGCTGGGCGGCGTGGGATCCGCATCAGGTGGGACAGACGGATGACATCCAAAAAGTACAAAGAAGGGCAGTTCGTTTTGTATTATCGCGAAATAGGGGAGATAGTGTCACAGACATGATACGTGAATTGGAGTGGCAATCATTAAAACAAAGGCGTTTTTTGTTGCGACGGGATCTTCTCATGAAATTTCAATCACCAGTTTTCACCTCCAGTTGAGAAAACATTCTGTTAGTACCCAGATACATTGGGAGAAATGATCACCACGATAAAATAAGAGAAATCAGGGCTCGCACAGAAAAATTTAAGTGCTCGTTTTCCCCACGTGCCGTTCGAGAGTGGAACGGTAGAGAGAGACAGCTTGAAGGTGGTTCATTGAACACTCTGCCAGGCACTTTATTGTGAATGGCAGAGTAATCACTTAGATGTTGATGTTTGTAATGTCCTGTGTTTTTAATCAAGCAAATAGCACTTTCATTGTTGACATATAACGAAGTTCATTGAGGAAAACCACACAACCAAACAATTACAGTAGCAGACTCTGATACTGCTACATATTTGACCTCCAACAGCATGCCAGCGATCAAGACACGAATTATGTAGAATCCTACTCACCCCCTCATGGCAAACATGGTGTCTGGCTGTGAGACAGTTGCTGCAAATATAAAGCTGCCAACTGCCTGTTGATATTGCTTATTCTCTGTCTCCTTTACCGCGTATTGGCTCACAGGAGATTGTCCACTGTGCATCGTGATACCAGGTTCAACAAGAGTAGAGTTCACTTTCGAATCATCCATGTAGGACTTGTGAAGTTGACTACTGGTGCACCCTAACTGACTTACGTTGATTTCTTTTACAGAACCAATCCCATACCAAATAATATACAAACAAAATACAATAACAGATTAAACAGCCAATAAAGCATGAACTTCATAACTTACAGAACTTAAAAACATTTATACACTTCCAAAGTTCATTACTATCATGGAGCAAATTTTTATAAGGCCAAATCTCACGCCATTTGAGACAGATTCCTTGTAGTCTTCCTTTAGTTCTGCTTCAGTATAATTTCAGTAGTGTAGCGGCACCACCGTATAGCATAGGGAAAGTTAGTTTTGTGCGATATTCTGAGCACAAATTACAGCCAGGTGCACACCGAATTGCAGTAAGTTACACTGACCAGCGGTTGCGAAGTGGAGTGGAGGCCACAGGACCGTCGAACTGTAGAAAAGAGTAAACGCAGCAGTTCGCATGGCGCAAGCTACAGGCAGAAGGGGCCCACTGCTGCAACCAGGGTGTGGAGCGTACGTGACTTGGAGTGATGCGTTATCAAACAGAGGTGCGCAGTTGAGTATAAATAGGTGTTGCTTTCTAACGAGATTCATTCAAGTGTGGCAGCTCTCCTGGTCGGTGGGTCGTGTCACTCTACCGGGCTACACGTAGCAACAGATGGGGCGACAGCGTCCCAGTCCATGATGGGTCATTGGTTCGACCCTCTGAGGCCAACGCAAGGTCTATAATAAAGACATGGGTAAATCATATTACCTGCCGTCCATGCCTTTCGTTCTGAGGACTAGGAATAATCCTAAAATAAATGAATTCGAATCTGTATCAGTGTGGGTTAAGGGTGCTGACCATTGTAAAAAAAATTAAACTTTTTGGTGATCTCACCCATTATTACAGAAATTAAATAAAATCTTCTCTTCCCTAATCCTTACCAAAAAAATCATTAATTATAATGTTGCATCAGCCTCATAGGAGATACTCTACGTGAGCGATGTTCTTGGTCATTTTGCAACTGCTTATCACTCTGTGTTTACAAACATGACAAGCCAAGTGAGACGTGGTCAACTAGCAAGGCTACTGCATGTGTACAGGATATCCACCCGACTTCGGCCTCAGAATATTTCTGACCAGTAGCGTCAGCTGAGAACCTGTAGTAGTACATCTCGAACCAGGGGCTCAAGGAGGCAACAGTTTTCTCTATATAAGTAATCAAACTGATAAGAAGGCATCAGCCGCTGTGGTGCATACCTCTCATTGGGCTTGTCATGTTTGTAAACACAGAGTGATAAGCGGTTGCGTGACAACCAAGTTCATCATTCACACTGAGTACCTCGTATGAGGCTGCTGCAATATTATAATTAATAATTTTTTTATAAGGATTAGGGAAGAGAAAGATTTTATTTAATTTATGTAATAATGGGTGAGATCACCAACAAGTTTATTTTTTTGCAATGGTCAGCACCTTTAACCCACGCTGACACAGATTCGGGTTCATTTATTTTACAGTGATTCCTGGCACTCAGAACAAAAGGCATGGATAACACGTAATATGATTTACCCATGTCTTTATTGCAGACCTCTATGACATGAAATGTCTCCTACGCGACGAAGTCACAGCTGTTAAAACTTTCCAGCCCTGGAACTTTATCAGCTTTAGGCCCACGTATGAGGGCTATGGTTACCCATCCATTACCTTGCTGCAGGTTATCACTGTTGCTAATAGTAAAGTTGAGAACTCCACCAGAACACTGATGGATCATGCAGGATGACTTGTGCACCTACATAGTTGGAGGTATTAATATCAGTACTGTCTATTGCTTTATAAACTGTAGGGTGGGTACGTGTTCTTCTCCTATAATATCACTGCATCTTCTGTGTGGGCGGTCCAATGCTGTTGCTCGAGCGGCTGCACGAAGACTGACGCCTTCTTACCAGATTGATTACTTATATCGAGAAAACTGCTGCCTCCTTGAACCGCTGGTTCGAGATGTACTACTACAGGTTCTCGGCTGATGCTACTGTAGAGAAATTTTCTGAGTCCGAAGTCGGGCGAATATCCCGTATGCATGCAGTAGCCTTACTAGCTGCATGCGTCTCATTTGGCTTGTCATGTTTGTAAACACAGAGTGATAAGCTGTTGCGTAACGACCAAGGTCATCGCTCAGGTAGAGTATCTTGTATGAGGCTGATGCAATAATATAATTAATAATTTTCTGGTAAGGATTAGGGAACAGAAAGATTGTATTTAATTTCTGTAATAATGGGTGAGATCACCAACAAGTTTAATTTTTTTACAATGGCAAGCGTCCCAGTCCAGGGCGGGTCGTTGGTTCGACCCACTGAGGCCGACGCGGGGTCTGGAACCAGCCAGGGTGGGCCACTCTTCGGCTCGCTACCACGAGCAGTCATCTCGGATCCCGACACACGCTGGAGACTTTGGTGGTGAGGGTCGCCAAGGAAGAAGCAGCAGCGAGGTCAGCCTACAGCTCCCGGCGGAGCAGCGCGGAGTGAATGGGGATGTTGGTCGCTGAGTCGGCTGCTGGCGAAGTCATCCTGACTTAACTGGAACTCTACAGCTAGCGAACAAGGCTGGCGCAACACAGCGTTGCATTGCACAGGTCGCTGGGGCAATGGCCTCAGCATTGCGGGGCCTGTGGCGCGGACAGAGGTGAACAAAGCACTATAGTAGAAACAAATAAATCATTTGAAAAGCTAGGATGAGTTTTAATACAGCACCTCCTGGCACCCATCCACTACATTTGGTGTCAGAATAGTGGACGTCGTTTGTCCAGTACGATGTCTGAGCCCACCGCCTGCAGTACAGTCACAAGATGTGGTGAGTGCTGTCAAAATTGTTCTTTTGAGTATTGCACGTGTTCTTTCTGTTTTGTTTTATGTGTATGGCTCCTGGCAAGCCACATTTTAGATGTTTGCGTGGGCATAGTATTTTTTGTTGTCAGAGTAAGTGTTAGTATGTCTAGGGAGTAACTTTGTTTTGTGGCGTTTAATCACTTTTGGTGTTACTTTGAGCATGATGCTCTCTTAGTATGATGATACAGAGTTGTAGGAAGTCAGATTGTTCTTGTACTTAGTCCCGAAACAAAACAACTAACTGAGAATGAACGCAATACAATGGCACAGTCAAGGACTCAAGGTGTGTCGGAACCAGAAGCGGTACTGATTTTCATGGAAAAGATAGCACAATTGACTGCTGACAATATGCAACTGAGAAATGAATTAACATCTAGAAGTGAGGTGGGAAACCACATCTGATCAGTCATTGTTGCCTAGGGAGCAGGAGATTGATCCAGCCGCCATGAGTTTGATTATTCCGTTTTCTGGCAAGACATCTGAGAACGGTGATGAATGGTTGTTCTGATGAACAGCTGTTACATGTAGCCAAGATTAGATTAACGGGTGAAGCAAAAACATATGTAAGGTGTTCTGAGGCCTTAAGGAAGGCAGGACAGTTTAAGCAGTTCAAGGAAGGACTTTTACAAATGTACAAGAAACAGAATAGCGCTCGGTACTTTAGGGAGAAGTTAAGTACAATGACAAAGAGACAGGGGGAGACGGTGGAGAAATTTGCGGACTGGATAAGGTGTAAGTAGGCCGTTTAGGTTTTTTTATTGGTAACGCCGCCGCCAGGTAGCGCTCTGTATAAAAATCACTGGCTGTGCCGTGTGCAGTCTGTGGCTGGTTTGCATTGTTGTCTGCCATTGTAGTGTTGGGCAGCGGCAGCTGGATGCTAACAGCGCGTAGCGTTGCGCAGTTGGAGGTGAGCCGCCAGCAGTGGTGGATGTGGGTAGAGAGATGGCGGAGTTTTGAAATTTGTAAGAATTGGTGTCATGAAGTGATATATATATTATGACTACTAAGGTAAATACATTGTTTGTTCTCTATTAAAATCTTTCATTTGCTAACTATATCTATCAGTAGTTAGTGCCTTCCGTAGTTTGAATCTTTTATTTAGCTGGCAGTAGTGGCGCTCGCTGTATTGCAGTAGCTTGAATAACAAAGATTTTTGTGAGGTAAGTGATTTGTGAAACGTATAGGTTAATGTTAGTCAGGGCCATTCTTTCGTAGGGATTTTTGGAAGTCAGATTGTGTTGCACTAAAAATATTGTGTGTCAGTTTAAGCACAGTCTTGTAATAATTTTTCAAAGGAAAGGGCAGGGTTTGTTTTACTGCAGTATTTTGCAAACAAAACTTTCTTTACTTCTCAGAGATCTCCCTTCGTTCTTCATTATTTCCAAAAAGTCCTATCTATACCTACTTTCTGTACTTTTCTCATATAACCTCTCAGTGCATTTCTTCAAATCCATCGCAATTCATTCTCTTATATAGGCTACCCCCTCTTAAGCTAACTTAAATCTACTGAGCTCAGACGCTTAACTAAGGGACGAGGCAATGCAGCAGCACAAAACAGTTAATACAAACAGCAATGAAAAAAAAAGTGCAGGTAAGCAAAGCAGGCAGCAATAAATGTAATAACTTATATCTAAACATGACAAACCCACAAGCAAAAAAAAAAATAGTACACTGAAGACAACAACGCAGATAAGAGAAATGTATATTCACATCTTAATGTCTATGTAATTAAAATGGTGCACCACTACTTATTCAATGAAATAAATTACCAAGTACTTGAAAAGAAAATTATGTATGCAGTTCCTGTGAAGGGCAATGTCTTTTTGTGCTCCCTCATTTTTTTGGAAGTATATCACGAAGTTATTCTTTACTGGGTCTGTAGGCATAAAATATTTATATTAGTACATCTATAAAATTTTACTTTAACCAATGCTGCAGGGCAGCTAGAAACTAGATATTCAACAAAATAGGCAAAGCAAGCGTGAAACGTCATTCAGAATACTGGCAAGTGATCTTTCAAAGAACACAAATTCTGGTCATATGTAAAGGTTGTTAGTGGCACCACAATTAGTGTTCAGTCCACAATGAATGAGAAAGGAACTTAAATTGAAGAGATCAAAGCAAAAGCTGAAACGTCATTCGCTAGCCATAAGGCATTTCATAATGCAGTAAACAATCCTCCAACTAGCAAGACAATAGACGTGAAATGTTTCTCATCATTTCATTTCAGTAAATATCATAAATTAAGAGCTCCACAGTGTAATCATATGTTTTCACGTTTGGGCGTGTCGTATTTGCGATGCTTTCTACAAAGGAATGAATGTCAATAGCGAGGATAATGGCCTCTTTTTTTTACCTTTGTCTCTGAAAGGCACACACTAATGGCTCTCTTTTTGTCAGGTGGTTGTCCAGCAGCTGGGTGCCCACGACGCATTACGTGCAGGTGGTCACTTAACTGTCTTATCGAAATATTTACGACACCAGTTTCCGCTACAGTGGCAGTCTCATATAAAAAAAATTCACAGGTCAAGAATTTGCGTTACACATCAGTAGAAACAAAATCCTATTGATATAACAGTGTCCAAAACATTTTCGTCGGCATTGTAATACATTCACGCATTTACATACATTTCATAACTCTTAAAGTACGATTCTTGGTTTCCAACAACCTTTTTCACAAACCAGAGTCCCTAACCTCTACTCATTATTTCTTACCTTATTCGTCGACACTTCTTCAATATTCCATCATAACAGATAAGTAGCATAATCAAATAACTCATATAGCATCAGCTTATTGATCATAAACATACCGCAACAGCATAATACACATAGTCATCGTAATAATAACATCATAACACCTCAGTCAACTCTCTAAATCGTCGTAGCTTCCTCCAATAATTTCAAAACCTAAAAAAAATTCTCTGCTCATGTCAAAAGCGTCAACTACCTCAAACGTACTTTAAAAATCATGATCCCATACCAAATACATCATTCAAAGCTCTCATAGTATAACAATGGTTAAGAAAAAATATGAACAGTTCACAAAGTACAGGCAAATACAATTTCATAAGTGTGATGTTATCCAACGGTGTAATTACGTAAACATCTGTCACTGATGAAGTAAAATAAATGTTTGTCTCTCTCAGTTAAATGACCAGATAGCTGTGTAATTTATGTTTTAGAGAAATATGGTACCGATGTGTAAAGTTGTATAAGTAAATACCATATTAGATAGGGCTCCTTGTGCTTGCCAAACACATGGTACACAAAGTAAGCGTGTACCCCCCTGAGGATTAATGTAATTATATCCTCAGATGTGACAGGTTACAGCAATGGAATGAAATGTATCACGGAAAACCTTTGTATCATTGTATTTCAAATATCTTTAAAAATAAATGTTTTAAGTACAAAATTAATCACTCAAACACGTGTACTGTAGCGCTAAACTGTGCGTCATGTTGTAAGATAATCTCTGTGGAAGTGTCTTAGTTATCGTCCTCCGATAGCTAAGTTCTGCAGAAGTCAATGTACTGACCTCATGATAAACAAAAGTGAAATACTTTGGGTATAGATATCTTAGTTATTACGCTTATTGCCGTGATGAAGAAAGTACTGTGCTGTAACGTATTGTTGTGCTACGGAAAAGACTGTCTCCTTGTAGCTATACCACAAAAGTTACTACTAAAACATGTTTTACTTTCCAGAAAAATTCAGAAAAACTGTGCAGATATAAAACAGATAAACTGCAAAAGCAACATTGTAAATTGTCACTCATTAGTAGCGTCGTGATAAAATCGTGTAGCTGTCACATAAACTAACCACTGAGTCATCTGGTATCTCACAAAAAGTACTTTAAATCCAGAATGTATTTTCAAGTAAACCAAAATGATGCATTAAAATCTCATTAGCAATACTGGTAAATGTTCTAAGTATGTGAGCCTTACAGTCGTTACGTAATCGTGCAACTAACAAGCAAGAATGTACACACGCAATAACACTGTGATGTCTGTTCACTATAACAATGCACTCGTCAATACTGTCTAAATATGTTCCGTAGGTTCTAGACTGGACAGTAAACTTCAAACATTATTGCATGTTAACAGTTTCTCAGTGTGACAAAGCATACTAGAAATGTGAAGTGAAATGTTTTATGACAAAGACAAAGTTAAAAATGGTTCAAATGGCTCTGAGCACTATGGGACTCAACTGCTGTGGTCATTAGTCCCCTAGAACTTAGAACTACTTAAACCTAACTAACCTAAGGACATCACACACATCCATGCCCGAGGCAGGATTCGAACCTGCGACCGTAGCAGTCGCACGGTTCCGGACTGCGTGCCAGAACCGCGCGACCACCGTGGCCGGCTCAAAGTTAAAAAGCAGATTATCTTTCAATAAACGGTTTTACATGTGAAATGTGGTGTAAACCTCTGCTCTTCCTAGTACGCAGAGTTTCAACTTCAACGCAATTATCATGTGGTATACGTCGGATTCTGTAAGGTCCATTGTAAACTAGAAAGAATTTGTGACTCAAGTGTTTCTTCTTATGTGACAATGGATGAGCTTTAATGAGAACTTTCTGACCAATATATAATTTCTTTGCATTTGCTTTACCGTGTAATTTTCTCCTTTTGTCTGCAGCAGAATTTATATTTTTAATAGCCAAATCAATTATGTCTTTGTGTCGAAGTTTACGTGTATTCGGAAAAGGTACAAGCTCTCTGATTCTGTTCGGTGGTTCTTTATTCTTTAGTACAGGAACAGATGGTAAAGCAGTGGAGTCATGAGGCATTTCATTCAGCACGTTTTGAAATAAGTGTAAATATCTGTCCCAATGCTGATGCTTTCTGTGACAATAAAGTCTGCAAAGCTTATTGATTTCTTTCATAATCCGTTCAGACGGGTTACAATGTGGTGAGTACAATGAAATAAAAACAGATTTGATTTTATGGTTACGAAGCATGCGTGACCAAACAGCAGATCTGAATTGCGGTCCGTGATCTGAAATTACTTTACTAACGTGTCCAACTTCACGTAAGAAATTTCTAACAAAGGCGTTGGATACAGGCCGTCCAGTGGCTTTACGTAACGGAGTGAAAGAAACAATTGAAGTAAGTTCAACAGCGACTAGAACGTACGAAAATCCATTAGATGTTCTGACAAGCGGTCCCAAGAGATCAACAGCAGCAAATTCTTTTAATTTAGAAGGAATGATAGGAAACAATGGAGCACGATGAGAGACAGTAGATGGTTTCGCCTTTTGACAAAGTTTACAAATAGACAAGACTCTTCGAATTCTCTTTTCCATATTGTTAAAATAACAAGTCGTTCGAAGAATATGATAACATTTCCGTGGACCAAAATGTGCATAGCTGAAATGAATGTACCAAATGAGCTTATTAACAAAATCGTCTGGAATGCAAAGTACTCATAGCTTGTCATCAACAGCGCATCGTTTGAACAGTATGTTGTTTCTAACCAGATAATAATGCCGAATCTGTGTGTGTGTCTTTTCATGCCATTTACTTTTGATGTCTTTCCAAATCGGATCTTTCATCTTGTTCATGAGCAATGTCCTTTAAAGATGTGGTGATGAAGTTTTCAAAGGCGACTTCCTGAATGTAAAGAATACTGAAATTTTTCTCGAGGTTGCTTTCTGTGTTACTTTTCTCAAGCCCAGCCGGTGCGCGTGACAGTGCGTCCGCAACAATGTTCTCCTTGCCGGGAATGTAGACTATTGTGAAGTGGAATTCTTGCAGAAACAATGCCCAACGTTTTAACCTATCATGATTTAATTTTGAAGACATAAGAAATTGTAATGCACGATGGTCACTGTATACTTTTACGTGCTTACCATAAAGAAAGAAACGGAATTTCTTAAATGCCCAAACGATAGCTAAAGCTTCTAATTCAGTAACGAAATAATTTTTTTCAGATCTTGTTATCACTCGGCTAGCAAAAGCAATGGTTTTCTGAACAGTAATGTCATTTTCTGTGGCTTCTTGAAATAAATGGGCACCAAGACCGACTTTAGAAGAATCCGTGCTAAGGCAAAAATCTTGTGAGAGATCTGGATGAGCTAGTATTGGCGCGTTAAGTAACTATTCTTTCAAAGAATTGAATTCCAACTATGGTTGTTCCTCCCAGTTCCAAATAGTATTTTTTCCAGTGAGAGAACAAAGTTTTGGTGTAACTAGAATTTGCATATTCAGAAAACGACGATAAAAATTTACGAGACCTAGAAAACTGCGGACTTGTTTTTTTGTGGATGGAACTGGAATGGCTCTGATTGCTTCTAACTTTTCAGGATCCGGCTGAATGCCTTCAGAAGAAATAATATGTCCCAAAAACTTCACTTTTGTCCTACCGAATTCAGACTTTTCCAAGTTAACTGTAATTCCAGATTCTGCAAAAATATGTAACACGCTGTTGAGGATGCGATTATGTTGTTCCCATGAGGAGAATATCGTCCACATATAAGGTGATGTGACGTTTTAAGAGCTCAGGTAATATGGAATTTAGCCCGCGAATGAATGCTGCCGAGGAAATGTTCAAACCAAAAGGAAGTTTCCGAAACTGATAACAAAACGCCGAAACAAAGGAAAGCTGTGTATTTTCTACATTCTGGATGAAGTTCGATCTGATAAAAGCTGGATCTGAGATCAATGGAAGACAACACTTTTACACCATTAAAATTTTGAAGAAGTTCTTCCAACGTTTGCGGCCTGTCTGTTCCAGGAATAATGATAGTATTGATTTGTCTCGAATTTAAGACAAGCCTGATCGATCCATTTTTCTTCTCAACAACATGTAATGGATTGTTGTATGAGCTTACTGCAGGCTCAATAATGCCCTCGTCAAGCATAGATTGTATTTCTGTTCTAACACGGTCCCTATAATGTGCTGGAATTACGTATGGTTAAACACAAAATTTAGTATGCTCACGAACACGAAATTGGTATTGAAATCCCTTGCTTGTTCCTGTTTTGTGATTAAAAACTGTGGAATGTGCTTGTAAAATCTCAAAAAGGTCCTGCCTATCAGTGTCATTACAATTATCATTTTTTTTAATTTTATTCTGAATTAACTCATTGGTTTCAAATATGCCGTCGATATCATCCCTGTCAGTACTTGGAGAGTGATTGTTAGTGTCTAGTTCCGTAGAAAATTCCGAACTGTTGTCTAACAGAAGGTAAAGCCGATTAATTTCCTCGTCATGGTTTGAGAGCCAATCTTCAAATTTCAAAGCTATTGACTTACCTTCTTTCTCTAAACGTATTTCAGCATCGTGAAAGTTTAAGATTGCTTTGTATTCATTCAAAAAGTCTTCTCCCAGTATAATTTCCGTCGACAACAATGGAACAATAAGAAAGTTCATAGAGAAGCTGTGGCCTTGACAAAAGAATTCTAAGTTGGTTTGTTGGCGTACATCTACACTTTTTCCAATGACTGCACCTTGTAATTTAATCTTGCGTAACGGAAGTGTGGGGCAATCGTTCGATTTATTGCATTTGCTAAAAGCTGTTTCACTAATTACTGAAATGGGACTGCCTGAGTCAAGTACTGCCGTAAATTATACGTCATTTACAGTAATGTGAATCACAGGATATGCAATGTTGTTATGTTTTACGTCGTGTTCCTGGAGTAATATGTCCCTAATGTCTTCCATTTTAACGTAATTACTAGCTACGGCAGCTGCGTCGACAGTTTCATAAGTACGTTTTGTGGCTGCCAGCGGTATGAGTCATTGCCTATTGTGTCTTTGTTGGCGCGCGTCGTTATTGGGATTGGAAGACCTAACCTCTACAAATTCACCTTGTCGAGAGGGCCCTGCTCTGTTTGAATCCCACCAGTTCTGCTGCAATTCAGGTCTGTCGTTACGATCATATCGTCTGTCGTCATGTCGGTAGATTCCATAGTTTCTTTCTTGTCGGTCACGTGGTGGAGAATTTCTCTCTGAATCGTAACTGCGCGCTAGACCGTTGCGTCTTAAGTTATTCTGTCTCCCTTGATAATAATTATTTTGGTTTCCATATTGTCTGTTTCTCTGATTGTCTCTGTGATAGTCACTACTGCTGAGAGGTAATTATTACTACTCTGCCAACGGTTGTCATACGGGTGGTGTCTGTTTTGGTCACGATTTGTGTTGTGAGAATAGCCTTGTCGTGTCCAGTTATTATTTCTTTCATCGCGGAATTGCGACGGATGTGACCTGTAATTGTTGTGTTCCTGTTTTCGCGTTCCGCGATTGTCAGTGTCAATTTCTAATTCTTGTAAGAGTCCCTGAAAAGCTTCAATGTCGTCTTTGTAACGGCCTGCCAAAATAATATGCCGTAAATGTTCAGGCAATTTGATTAAGCAAATGCGGATGAGTTCTGACAGGCTGTATGGGTTTGAAAGATACTGGTTCTTATGTAACATGTATCCAAAATATTTCACAAGACTTGAAAATTCAGATTTTGTTCCATTGTGTCTAACTTTTGAAGCTTTTGCTGTGTTTGTCTCTGCTTTTGTTCCATTGTGTCTAACTTTTGAAGCTTTTGCTGTGTCAAAGGGAAATTAATGAATATACTTATGAGTTGGATCAGAGCGATGAAGCGAATAATGTTCTGTTGCAGGAGGCGGACCAAAGGGCACTTGCTGTATTTTAGAGAGGGTTACCGGCGCATATGTCAAGGAAAGTGCGTGAAGGGACTCCGAAAGATTTGCATTCAGCCATTTAGCTCGCAATTCAGTGTGAGGAAATAGACGTGGCAACAGGAGTATGCCAGAGGCAAACAGTATTTGCAGCGGGTATAAAATGTCATAAGTGTGGTCGTATGGGACATGTGCAGAGGCAATGTACCCAGTCACCAAGGTACCAGCAGCGTGGAGGGTGGAGAAACGGAGATAGGAGAGGTGGACAAGCATTGAACGACAGAGGGGGCTCAAGACTCACCTAAAGGAGCTCCCGCTTCATTTCAATTTTACGAATACGTATGCAGAGATGGAATGTTCAGTAGTATGATCCATAGGAACTAAAAAGTTTAGGATTTTGTTAGACACAGGGGCTCAACTCTCAGTGGCTACTAAGAATACAATGGGACGAAGGAAGTTAGAGCCACCACGTTATAGGTAGAGTGCAGTGGGGGATAAGGAGGTCACGCCTTTGGGGTCAGTGACAGTTGACTTTCGCATAGAGGAAGTCCAATTTAATGCATGCGTGGAGGTAGTACCATGGGTGAGCGAGGGCTACAACATGATCCTAGGAGTAGATTTCTTGCTTCAACATCATGCCAAAATTGACCTTGGACAACGAACTGTGTAACTTGGTGGAATGTTGTTTCCGCTAGGGGAAACTGTTGTCAACAACCCATTGAACCAAAATCTTCATTATCCTCCAATAGTTCAATAACACATTCTGTACCCATAGGTAGATTCGACTCCACACTTACCCAAAGCGACTTCCCGGTGCCATTAGACACACACTCATGCGAATTAAGTCTTAATGCTAATGTACGCAGTTCAATTGCTTTGTTCATTACAATGAACGCCCCTCGCGACAGCTGTTTCGTGAAACGTAGTGTTGTACGCGTACAGGAGGGGAACAACGGGTGAGTAGTTCCCGTGAACGTGGGTAATTGCAGCGCTGTACGTATGAATTTGAGGTAAGGAGTTTTAGAAGCAAATTTGGATGTGCCAGATGATGAAGACTGGTGTTCGATAGGTAGGCGAAGCGATCAACCACTAACTGCCGATAGAACTGCAATGCGTGAGAAAATTAAGCATTTGAAAGGAGGAGAAAGGGAGCATATGGAAGAATTATTGTGGGAATTTAAGGATTTGTTTTTTCCACAAGGGCCGTTACCAGCAACTCCATTAGTCCAACATTGGATACCAACAGGGAATGAAACACCTGTTTACCGTAAACCATACAGTATACCGAGGTATTTGCGGCCGATTGTGGAGGATTTTATTGATCAGCAGCTTGCGGACGGTATTATAGAGCATAGTAGTAGTTCCTGGAGAGCAGGCATTGTCGATGTGCCTAAAAATTCTGCGAATGGAACTAAGAAATACAGGTTCTGCTGTGACTATCGATACCTCAATAATAAGACAGTAATTGACGCAAACCCCATTCCAAACATATCGGAGACTTTGGATCACTTAGGACAGTGCCAGTACTTTCCTACGATTTGACAAGTGGTTACGATTTGACAAGTGGTTATCACCAGTTAGAGGTGGCTGCTTTCTCTACACCTGGAGGCCATTACCAGCACATTAAAATGCCATTCGCTTTGAAAAACGCTCCGGCCACGTTTCAGAGGTTGCTAGACAGTGTATTGAGGGGTTTGAAACCATAGCAGTGTCTTGTCTATTTGGATGACATTATAGTGTTTTCAAGTAGTATGGAGCAACATAGACAGCGTTTAAGGGAAGTCTTTATGAGGTCAAGAGCAGCTCATTTGACGTTGAGCCTGGAGAAGTGTCATTTCGCGTTAGAAGAAGTAAAATATTTGGGTCATATTACCAGTAAGGACGGAGTGCGAAGAGATCCGAGGTTGGTACAGGCTGTAAAGGATTTTCGGGAACCGAAGACAGTTAAGGAATTGCAGTCATTCATCGGAATTTGCAATTTCTATCGAAAGCTCGTGAAGGGTTTTGCAGATTTAGCACAGCCGTTGACGCGATTGTTATGGAAGGGTGTGAAATTTGAGTGGACAGAAGAGTGTCAGAAAGCGTTTGACAAACTGAAAGAAGTGTTAAAATCAAGTCCGGTTCTTGTGTTTCCAAGCCGGATGCAATTATTTTTAGGCAGGGGGAAAGGAACAGACTGTCCCAGGGACATCGTGGAACCAAAATTGAACTTGCAATTGGATCTTCTCCACGTACGAGAATTTGATAGTAGTAGCAAGTTGTTTTGAGCAAGGAGTGTTTACGGAAGCGAAACGTGTAGAGCTCGAAGGAAATGGAATTTTAAGCAATGGAACTAAGTGTTACATAATAGGACCAACCTTCCATCTGCCAGCGTCACACAATTGAGTGTTACGCAGCCACAGCTGTACTGGCCAGAAATCGCTTTAGAGTTTTGTCAAGGCAGAATGTGACCTTGTTAAATCAAACTCTGGAGCCAGGTCTGTTGAGATCCGTAAACCAGTTCGTTGTAAGCAAGAGGAGCGCATATCAGGCGAACAGCTTGTTCTACATGTCGCGCAGTATAGGGAAAGGCAACGGCAAATAACGATCATTTTGAGCACTTCTGTGCCAAGTGTCATCGCAGCCTTAACTTTGTTATGTGTTGTTTTCATTCTGCTCAGGCAGAGAGCCAATTCCCAGAGGGATCCAAGGATAGACCAAGTCCCAGTGGATTGGATACCGAGGGCGTGAGACGAGTAGGTAAGGGGTTGTGCCAGAAGTGGTCGTCCAGTAAGCAATTTTTTCGTTTTGTTTTATGTCGTGGTTTTAAGGCGGCACTACAACAGATTTAAGTTTTCTGGTAGTAAGTAAGTATGTTGTAAGTGCCAATCCAAACAAGTTTAAGAGTTAGTTAAAGGACGACCCGGGGACTGGGTCTTTCTGAAGAGGGGAATGATGTAGCGGCACCGCCGTTTAGGATAGGGAAAGTTAGCTTTGTGCGATATTCTGATCACAAGTTTCAGGCCGGATTGCAGGAAGTTACACTGAGCAGCGATTGTGAAGTGGAATGGAGGCCACAGGGCCGTCGAAACATTGAAAAGAGTAAATGCAGCGGTTGGCATGGCGCAGGCTATAGGCAGATGGGGCCCACTGGCGTAACCACGGTGTGGGGGCGTATGTGATTCGGAGCGATGCACCGAGCGAGGTGGCGCAGTGGTTAGCACACTGGACTCGCATTCGGGAGGACGACGGTTCAGTCCCGTCTCCGGCCATCCTGATTTAGGTTTTCCGTGATTTCCCTGAATCGTTTCAGGCAAATGCCGGGATGGATCCTTTGAAAGGGCACGGCCGATTTCCTTCTACATCCTTCCATAACCCGAGCTTGCGCTCCGTCTCTAATGACCTACATCTACATCTACATTCATACTCCGCAAGCCACCCAACGGTGTGTGGCGGAGGGCACTTTACGTGCCACTGTCATTACCTCCCTTTTCTGTTCCAGTCGCGTATGGTTCGCGGGAAGAAAGACTGTCTGAAAGCCTCCGTGCGCGCTCGAATCTCTCTAATTTTACATTCGTGATCTCCACGGGAGGTATAAGTAGGGGGAAGCAGTATATTCTATACCTCATCCAGAAACGCACCCTCTCGAAACCTGGCGAGCAAGCTACACCGCGATGCAGAGCGCCTCTCTTGCAGAGTCTGCCACTTGAGTTTGCTAAACATCCTTGTAACGCTATCACGGTTGCCAAATAACCCTGTGACGAAACGCGCCGCTCTTCTTTGGATCCTCTCTCCCTCCTCCGTCAACCCGATCTGGTACGGATCCCACACTGATGAGCAATACTCAAGTATAGGTCGAACGAGTGTTGTGTAAGCCACCTCCTTTGTTGATGGACTACATTTTCTAAGGACTCTCCCAATGAATATCAACCTGGTACCCGCCTTACCAACAATTAATTTTATATGATCATTCCATTTCAAATCGTTCCGCACGCATACTCCCAGATATTTAACAGAAGTAACTGCTACCAGTGTTTGTTCCGCTATCATATAATCATACAATAAAGGATCCTTCTTTCTATGTATTCGCAATACATTACATTTGTCTCTGTTAAGGGTCAGTTGCCACTCCCTACACCAAGTGCCTATCCGATGCAGATCTTCCTGCATTTCGCTACAATTTTCTAATGCTGCAACTTCTCTGTATACTACAGCATCATCCGCGAAAAGCCGCATAGAACTTCCGACACTATCTACTAGGTCATTTATATATATTGTGAAAAGCAATGGTCCCATAACACTCCCCTGTGGCACGCCAGAGGTTACTTTAACGTCTGTAGACGTCTCTCCATTGATAACAACATGCTGTGTTCTGTTTGCTAAAAACTCTTCAATCCAGCCACACAGCTAGTCTGATATTCCGTAGGCTCTTACTTTGTTTATCAGGCGACAGTGCGGAACTGTATCGAACGCCTTCCGGAAGTCTAGGAAAATAGCATCTACCTGGGAGCCTGTATCTAATAATTTCTGGGTCTCATGAGCAAATAAAGCGAGTTGGGTCTCACACGATCGCTGTTTCCGGAATCCATGTTGATTTCTACAGAGTAAAAAATTCAAATGACTCTGAGCACTATGGGACTTAACATCTATGGTCCTCAGTCCCCTAGAACTTAGAACTACTTAAACCTAACTAACCTAAGGACATCACACAACACCCAGCCATCACGAGGCAGAGAAAATCCCTGAACCCGCCGGGAATCGAACCCGGGAACCCGGGCGTGGGAAGCGAGGACGCTACCGCACGACCACGAGATGCGGGCTCTACAGAGTAGATTCTGGGTTTCCAAAAACGACATGATACTCGAGCAAAAAACATGTTCTAAAATTCTACAACAGATCGACGTCAGAGATATAGGTCTATAGTTTTGCGCATCTGCTCGGTGACCCTTTTTGAAGACTGGGCTACCTGTGCTCTTTTCCAATCATTTGGAACCTTCCGTTCCTCTAGAGAGTTGCGGTACACGGCTGTTAGAAGGGAGACAAGTTCTTTCGCGTACTCTGTGTAGAATCGAATTGGTATTCCGTCAGGTCCAGTGGACTTTCCTCTGTTGAGTGATTTCAGTTGCTTTTCTATTCCTTGGACACGATTCATTCAAGTGTGGCAGCTCTCCTGGATGGCGGGGCGTGTCACTCCGTCGGTCTACAGGCAGCAACAAATGCGGCGACAGCGTCCCAGTCCACGGCGGGTCATTGGTTCGACCCTCTGAGGCCGACGCGAGGTCCGCAGCCAGCCAGGGCAGGCCACTCTTCGGCTCGCTACCGCGGGCAGTCATCTCGACTCCCGACACACGCCGGAGACTATGCTGGCGAGGGCCGCGGATTCGGACGCCGCATCGTGGGCGGTCATTGCCAGCCAAGGAAGAAGCAGCAGCAGGGCCAGTCTACGGCTTCCGGCGGAGCAGTGCGTAGTCAATGGGGACGGTGGCTGCTGAGTCGGCTGCTAGCGCAGCCATCCTGACGTAATTGGGACTCTACAGCTGGCGAACAAGGCCGGCACGACACAGCATTGCATTGTACAGGTCGCTGGGGCAGTGTCGGCAGTATTGCGGGGCCTGTGACACGGACCGAGGTGAATGAAGCACTGTAGTGGAAACAAATAAATCATTTGAAAAGCTTGGACGAGTTTTAATACGGCACCTTCTGGCACCCATCTCCTACAATAGCATCTTGGAATCAGTTATGTATACAGTTGAGCCTCAGGACCCATTTGTGATTTTTCTGCATTTTGTTTAATTACAGCTAAGAGGGCATATTTCATTGATATGAGCCGTATGTGTTAAAATGTGCAGTTTTGGTTCAGCTGCAAAACATTGGTGGTTATATGAATTATTTTGTGATGTATATACTTAATTAAGAGTGAAACAACCGCAAACCGTTTAATAAGTATTGCATTCCATTCTACTTCTGAAAGATACAGTAACTATTAAGCTCTTCGTATGTCTGCACAAGTTGCCTGTGTATGAACGTAATTAGAGATTATATGATGGCTGGACATAACAAGCAGGATTTTAGTGAAGCAATTAAAGATTACTGAACTACCATTTCAAACTTCCAAAGGAGATTTTTGATTCTTCATTTTAACCATAGATCCTACAACATCTAATTTTAGGTGGTGATTCAGTGAATGTGCCTGCCTATCAACGTATTTTACAGCAAAAGGTAGGCCTAGTAACATGACAAGTTATGTTTAATGAGTTACTGTCTGAAAGAAGCTGCACAAATATTTAGTCATATCTTGATAAGATTTCAAAGTGGTGCAAAGATTGGTAACTTACTTTAAACGTTCAGAAATGTAAAACTGTGCATGTTACAAAACGAAATTGTAGTATCCTTTGACTATAATATCAAAGAGTCAAACTTCACACAGACAACTCATACTTGGGTGTAACAATTTGTAGGGATATGAAATGGAAAGATCACATGCTCTCAGTTCTAGGTAATGAGGTTACAGACTGCAGTTTATTGATACAATACTAGGGAAAAGCAATCGGTCTACAAAGGAGACTGAATGCAAAACTCATGTGACCATCCTTTAAAACTAGTGAACTGTTAGGGATCCATACCAAATAGGACTAACAGAGGATACTGAATGAGTATGTGGCAAGTGTTAACCACAGCAAAGCATAATCACTGGTTTTGTATTCTCCTCTAGCTTGACTTTATTGACATGTCTATCTTCTTGGACACTTCCGCACCATGCTTTGTAAAGTTTCATGTTGTATTGTGTTCTCATGTTGAATAAATCGACTCAAATCATTACTCAGTTGACTATTGCTAGTGTAGTCTACATCATAACCACATCCTGACTGTGTTCATTGTTCGTTTTGTCTCCATAAAATTTTTTTGATTGGCAGTGTAGTTTTTGCTATAACCTTTAATCACCAATAATTGCGTGGATATTCAAACACACTCACTTAGAAACAATAGCTGGTTACATGATAACAACTCAGTATCTCTTATTAGACTGCCGTGCCGTGATATGCGGCCGGCGCCGTTCGTAGCTAGGCGACGCTCCCGCGATCAGCCGAGTTACGGAGCGCCTCTATCGCCGTTTGCGCCTACTGTCGTGGCGGCACTGTTAAATGTCGTGGTACTGTCACAACACTTTTCCCCCGAGAAGATCCCGCGGAGAGACACGAGAGTATGGTCGGAAATGTCCAGGACGGAAGCTCGTGCGTGGAACGTGCCACGTGGACGAGATGATGGGTAAAACTCCGGAGCAGCATCCATAGGTGTCGTGGACCTGGGGGTGTGCTCCAGCGAGATGGGTCCCGGAGAAAGCGGCGTCGCGACTGAGGCCGGTTCCGGCGTACTCGGAAGTGGTAGCGACGTCGGCTGCATCAACACGTACGGTAGGTCGGCAGCAGCGACAGGACTGGCTTCTCAGGCTGGTGGAGGCGAAGGAAGGGGCGGTGGCACCGGCGTGGCCACCACTCGTGGGCGCATCTGGTCGTAATGGCGAACAACCGTGCCGTCGTCCGTATGTATTTCACAAAGCCGGCGGCCGCGAAGAGCCTTGACCACCCCTGGAATCCATTTAGGGCGAGATCCATACCCTCGTGCCCACACGTCGGCGCCCACCGATTATTTTCCCGCACTAGGAGACACAGCACAGGGCCTGACAAGGTGAAGCAGGTGCGGTAGAGTGCGCGGTTGGCGGCCATGCAAGAGTTCAGCAGGGCTGCGATCACCCAGAGGCGTGAAGCGATAAGAACTCAGAAATTGCAGCAGAGCGTCATCTGTGGAAAAATCACTAAGGAATTTTTTCATCTGGCTTCTGAAAGTGCGGACAAGGCGCTCGACCTCCCCATTAGATTGTGGATGGAAGGGCGGTGCTGTAACGTGATGAATCCCTTGTCCAGTACAAAAATCACGGAAGGCCTGCGAAGAGAACTGAGGCCCATTGTCCTTGACGATCGTGGATGGAAGACCTTCTAGCGCAAAGATATTGGACAAAGCCAGCGTCGTCGCCGCAGTGGTGGGCGATGGACTTCGAACAACAAACGGAAACTTCGAGAAGGCGTCAATCAACAATAGCCAATAAATACCGAGGAAGGGGCCAGCAAAGTCAGCGTGCACCCGTTCCCATGGCTGCGCCGGATCAGGCCACGGAGAGGGCATTGTACGACGTGCAGCCAGTTGTTGAGCACACTGACCACATGCAGCAACCATGTGGGCGAAGTCCGAATCAATACCGGGCCAATAAACGTGCCTGCAGGCCATGTACTTAGTCCGAGAAATACCCCAATGGCCTTCATGCAACAGTTTGAGAACATCTTTGCGAAGAGAAGCTGGGACGACGACCCGTGGAGATGCGCCATCCGTGGCCAAAAGAACAACACCATCACGAACAGACAGACGAAGGGCAAGGCATGGTAGTTGCAAAGGGGATCCGATGCCCGGCCCTTGGTCGTCCTGTCCGGCCAACCTCGTTGAACAAAACCGATCACCTGACGCAGGACCGGGTCCCGCGCAGTAGCCGACGCGACCTGTGAACCTGTAAGTGGAAAACCCTCGACCGCACAACGTTCTTCCTCATCAATGTGGAAAGAGAGTATTTCATCACGATCGAAAACCGGGTCGGGGCCCATCGGCAATCGCGACAATGCGTCTGCATTGGCGTGCTGGGCCATGGGGCGATAGTGAATCTCATAGAGAAAACGAGACAAGTATAAGGCCCAACGCTGCAGGCGGTGAGTTGCCTTATCCGGAAGCGACGCCGATGGGCCGAACAGAGAGTGGTCGGTGATGAGGTGAAACTTAGAACCATACAAAAAAACACAGAACTTTTTTAGAGCATAAATGATAGCGAGCGCCTCCTTTTCGATTTGAGAGTAACGCTGTTGTGCAGCGTTGAGGGTCTTGGAAGCATAGGCGATGGGTCGTTCCGACCCATCCTCTTACCGATGGGCGAGAACAGCCCCTAGGCCATATTGTGACGCGTCAGTCGCCAGAACCAAGTGCTGATCCGGACGGAATGTGGCAAGACAAGGCGTCGACTGCAAATGAGCCTTCAGGCAGACAAAAGCCTGCTCACACTCGTCGGAGCAACAGAAAGCGACGTTTTTGCGTAACAGCCGATGCAGAGGATGAGCTACCGCCGCCGCGGAGGGAATGAATTTGTGATAATAAGCAATCTTGCCTAGAAACGCCTGAAGTTCTTTGACCATAGACGGTCGGGGTAGAGCGTTAATGGCCGCAACGTGCTGACGTAGAGGACATATACCCTCACGGGACAAGTGGAAACCAAGGTACACAATGGAGGGTTGGAAGAACTGTGACTTGTCCAGATTGCACCTCAACCCAGCCGAATGCAATACCCGAAACAGTGAACGCAAATTACGAAGGTGCTCCTCAGTGGAGGCCCCGTGACAACAATGTCATCCAGATAGTTTATGCAACCGGGAATGGAAGCCATGAGCTGTTCCAAAAACCGCTGAAAAATGGCCGGCGCGCTAGCGACGCCAAATGGTAACCGCTGGCACTGATACAACCCACAAGGAGTGTTGATGACGAGAAATTCCTTGGAAGAAGCATCCAACGGCAACTGATGGTACGCCTCCGATAAGTCAAGTTTGGAAAAGAACTGGCCCCCAGCGAGCTTGGTAAATAACTCCTCAGGACGGGGAAGAGGATAAGTGTCAATGAGGCTCTGAGCGTTGACAGTGGCTTTAAAATCACCACACAATCGCAGACTCCCGTTTGGTTTAGAAACCACCACGATTGGCGATGCCCATTCGCTGGAGGTAACAGGAAGGATAATCCCTGAAGCTGTTAACCTGTCTATCTCAGTCTTGACAGGTGCACGCAACGCCACCGGAATAGGGCGTTCCCGGAAAAACTTAGGGTGAGCTGTAGGTTTAAGAGTAATGTGGGCTTCAAAATCCTTGGCACGACCCAGACCTGCAGAGAACACAGACGAAAATTCAGAACACAATCCATCCAGATTTTGATACGGAATATCCTCAGATATGAGGTGCACGTCATCATCAATGGAGAACCCGAACGACTGGAAAGCATCATAACCGAACAGGTTTTCAGTGTCCGCATGATCCACCACATAAAACGTGAGGGGCCTAACAGCAGACTTGTAGGCAGTGGAAGCATCAAGAAGGAAGTGAGGAACGAACCTGCTTCTGTGGTTGCTGTTTTCGCTGCGAGCGTTGCGGCCCAACGCGACGTTGTTTAGGCGAGTGAACTACCGCCACATCTTCGTTCTCCTGTGAAACAGGCAAATTGTCCATGTCGAAAGTTGACTGTACAGCGTCTACAGCACACAACGCGTTGATTTGCGCGCCAGCAGCGTGAGACACTTCAAAGGATTGAGCGACGCTTAGAACTTCCGACAACGACGGGTTTGGCAGTTATAGGGCACGTTGCCGAACTTCTTTATCAGGAGCAAGCCGTAGAATAGCATCCCTAACCATTGAATCAGCATAAGACTCATGATGAGTGTCCGTGACAAACTGACATTTCCTACTCAGACCGTGTAGTTGCGCCGCCCAAGCCCGGTAAGATTGATGGGGCTGTTTACGACACCGGTAGAACGCCACGCGGGCGGCAACGACATGGGTGTTTTTTCGGTAATAGTTAGACAATAAGTCACACATTTATTGGAAGGACAGAGAGGCAGGTTCCCGCTGAGGGGCTAAATGAGATAGCAGCTGATAGATCCGTGGGGAAATCCAAGATACAAATAACGACTTACACATAGGAGCGTCGACAATGCCGAAAGCCAAGAAGTGTTGCCGCAAACGCTTCTCATAATCCTCCCAGTCTTCAGCGGCTTCCTCGTAAGGAGGGAATGGAGGCGGAGAAGAGGAAGACAGACGATGAGTAAGCGACGTCGACAACGCCTGAATAGCAGCCGTCAGCTGCGTTTGTTGTTCAATGAGCGCTTGCATAAGCTATTCCATGTCTGCCCCGTCACGAACACACAAATCCACAGCGTAGTGAAAATATCCCATCCTCGTCGCCAAAAAGTGCTATAACCTTTAATCACCAATAATTGCGTGGATATTCAAGCACACTCACTTAGAAACAATAGCTGGTTACATGATAACAAGTCAGTATATCTTATTAGACTGCCGTGCCGTGACATGCGGCCGGCGCCGTACGTAGCTAGGTGGCGCTCCCGCGTTCAGCCGAGTTGTGGAGCGCCTCTATCGCCGTTTGCGCGTACTCTCGTGGCGGCACTATTAAATGTCGTGGCACTGTCACAATAGTTTTATTATGTACTGTGGACCTTCTGCCATTACCAACACATTTACAAGTGCTCCACAAGTCATTTCACTTCAAGATTGTGAAACCGAGTGCAACATAAAGTGCAAACAACTGTTAAAATGGAACATGAATGTGTACCCATCGTTTCGCCATATCCGCATGGCCTAATCTATACGACTTCCCAACAGCATGATTTTGGCATTTCAATTGCACAACTCATGTGTGATTTGGACCTGATCTTACTGCACAGTGCAGCTTCAGTGTGTGTTTCTCCCCGGAACAGACATTTTGTGACTGGGGTCCCACAAATTGTCACACACCACATACTGTGGTTGGGGCAACTTGTACCCTGCACAAACCTTCCGTTAGCATCCCGTTTCCATTATCTGCAGTCACGGCTGTGCAATACATGCCAGACAACCGCATTTCTGTGCATCACCTCCCCCCACAATGAGGCCTCGGTGATGCACCACATACCACATTTGCTGCTCTCACACTTTCACCTCACATGCACCTGGTGACACTAATAGCCTCAGCTGCACTGCCGATTCTGCACCCGTTCCATGCCCTACACTTCATTATGACCAAACTAAGACCTCAGGCTATGCACCTCGTAATGTGTTCGCATGCTCACTGCTGCCACATCTGACAATGGTGCCACTTCCTACCATGCAAGCCAACCTTGTCTTCATGCCCACTACTCTTCTCGGCAAGCACTACACCATTGTAGCCTAGGGCGATAAACCCACTGGACAACCTGCTGTACACAATTGAGATTTCATCTCTCAATGCCAGCCTGGCTACTGCCAACATTAGCCTGTTTACTCACACCACCTGGTCAGGGATTAGCTGCCAAAGTTGCCTCCACTCTCAACAGACAACCCATGCACTTGGGTTGCTCTCGTTGAGAATTTATTCAGCTTGCATGGTATATTGGATGATGATTCTCACTTTGTGTACCTAATCACATATTTCCATGAATGCAAGAACCTAATCAGTGACTTGTCATAAATACTCTGTCACAAAGAACACAGTTATTGAATGCCTTCTCTGTGCTCCATCAGAAGCGCTTCACCAAATTATACATGTAGAGTCCCTGTGGGACAGGACTCCTTCACAGTTGTGGTGCTGTCTTCATGCCCTCGTTGATGGTGCCTACATGCCAGATTTGGTTGTATAGACAATCGGGCTTATTAAACTTCCGTCTGAATTGCAGCTTCATCTGCTGTCACATGTGTCTGAACCTCTAGGCTCCAGATTGCATCTCGCCGACCAAGCTTACACCTTGTGTATTGTGTGTATTGAAGTATATTGTGTGTATTGAACTGGGGACCTAGAAACGATGAAGAGACTATGTCCCCACCGTAGCCCTCAGTGGTTCACAATGCCTCAACAGACTACAGCAGTCCGCTCACCCCACCGTTACCCACACTGAACCCAGGGTTATTGGGCAGTTCAGCCCCCAATGAACACCCTCCCCCACCCCCCTGGGAATGTCTCATACCAGACAAGTCTAACCTCAAACATTTGTGTGGTACAGTAATTATGGTGTACACAACATGGAGATAGTGTTTGTGCAGCAATTGCTGACATTGTGTAAATGAGGCTGAATAAATGGAACCAGCCCGCATTTGCCGAGGCAAATGGAAAACCCCCTTAAAAGTCATCCACAACGAACAAACAATGAACGAACACACAGTGTATGTGTGCTCCCTCTCCCATGCGATATACCTTTTGAGGAGGTCAAAAGGTGTATTGAGTGACCAATATCTCATAACATTATATTATGCCCTATTCAATAGCCACATCAATTATGGCCTACTGTTATGGGGACATTCTGCAAGTTGTAAGGATGTGATAATTCTACAGAAAAAAGCTCTCAGAATAATCACATCAAGCAAAAAACAGGAGCACTGCAGGCCTATACTCAAGCAGTTAGGAATTATGACAGTCTTCAGCCAGCATGTGTTTTTATGTCTCATCAGCATGAATGAAAACCAAGGAGTCTTCAGCATGAGGCAAGATATACACAATAACAATACCCGTAACAAGAGGAGCATCAACATACCCAGGTGTTTACTGACGGGAACACAAGACAGCTTTCATTCGGTAATGCCGTGAAGAATAATGTTCTGTGGTAACTCAACTTTAAGAAAGAGAGTGTTCATTGCTCAAAAATAATATGTAGTACTCACCCATGATCATCTTGTAGACATCTGTTTAATGAGTTGGGCATTTTGACTACTGCCTTGGAGAATTTTATTCCATCGTGAATTTTGTTGTAAATAATCCACTACAGTTCAAAAAGAACAATGATGCACATAATTTCAACACAGGAGGAAAAAATGAGATGCATTACTCCATGTTAAGGTTGTTTTTAGCATAAAAAAGTGTTCAAACCCTGCCACCAAAATTTTTGATCACTTCCCCAGCAATATAAAATGTCTGACAGATAGCAAAGCTAAATTTGAAAAAAAAGAAACTGAAAAAATTTCTCTGTAACAACTCTTTCTATAATTCAGAATAATGTGGGGTAGGAATTGTTAACAACCAACATTACTAAAAAAAAAAGGAGATGATCATCAAGTAGCCATATTTACATATGCATGTGTAATGTGAATAAAAAATGGCTCATTCTACAACATTAAGATTAATTGTACAAACAATCCATAGAAAATGAAACTAACACATATGTCAAGTTATCAGTACTATTCCTACAGGAAGATTTTGTATCATTATGTCAAGCAAGATTGCCATTTAACCCAAAAAGGCCGGCAGCTCCTGTATGTTTTGAGAATATGGGAGAGATTCAATGGCTGAAATGTTGCAGTCAGTGGGCTGAATCCTGTCTTTCTCAAGCAAATATCTAAGACATTCCACTTGCTCCTGAAAAGAACTGGCATTTGTGTTGGCGGCACTTGAGCCCTTCCTCACTCAACATGGTAAAGAACATGCAGTGGTTGTGCAGGTGGTCCTGGTGCATAGCACTCCTAACAGTTACTTCAGCTAGGTAATTGCTGGGATGGATTTGGTTACCTGTTGAAAGTGTCTCTCAAATACACTCCTGGAAATTGAAATAAGAACACCGTGAATTCATTGTCCCAGGAAGGGGAAACTTTATTGACACATTCCTGGGGTCAGATACATCACATGATCACACTGACAGAACCACAGGCACATAGACACAGGCAACAGAGCATGCACAATGTCGGCACTAGTACAGTGTATATCCACCTTTCGCAGCAATGCAGGCTGCTATTCTCCCATGGAGACGATCGTAGAGGTGCTGGATGTAGTCCTGTGGAACGGCTTGCCATGCCATTTCCACCTGGCGCCTCAGTTGGACCAGCGTTCGTGCTGGACGTGCAGACCGCGTGAGACGACGCTTCATCCAGTCCCAAACATGCTCAATGGGGGACAGATCCGGAGATCTTGCTGGTCAGGGTAGTTGACTTACACCTTCTAGAGCACGTTGGGTGGCACGGGATACATGCGGACGTGCATTGTCCTGTTGGAGCAGCAAGTTCCCTTGCCGGTCTAGGAATGGTAGAACGATGGGTTCGATGACGGTTTGGATGTACCGTGCACTATTCAGTAGCCTCTCGACGATCACCAGAGGTGTACGGCCAGTGTAGGAGATCGCTCCCCACGCCATGATGCCAGGTGTTGGCCCTGTGTGCCTCGGTCGTATGTAGTCCTGATTGTGGCGCTCACCTGCACCGCGCCAAACACGCATACTACCATCATTGGCACCAAGGCAGAAGCTACTCTCATCGCTGAAGACGACACGTCTCCATTCGTCCCTCCATTCACGCCTGTCGCGACACCACTGGAGGCAGGCTGCACGATGTTGGGGCGTGAGCGGAAGACTGCCTAACGGTGTGCGGGACCGTAGCCCAGCTTCATGGAGACGGTTGCGAATGGTCCTCGCTGATACCCCAGGAGCAACAGTGTCCCTAATTTGCTGGGAAGTGGCGGTGCGGTCCACTACGGCACTGCGTAGGATCCTACTGTCTTGGCGTGCATCCGTGCGTCGCTGCGGTCCGGTCCCAGGTCGACGGGCATGTGCACCTTCCGCCGACCACTGGCGACAACATTGATGTACTGTGGAGACCTCACGCCCCACATGTTGAGCAATTGGGCGGTACGTCCACCCGGCCTCCCACATGCCCACTATACGCCCTCGCTCAGAGTCCGTCAACTGCACATACGGTCCACGTCCATGCTGTCGCGGCATGCTACCAGTGTTAAAGACTGCGATGGAGCTCCGTATGCCACGGCAAACTGGCTGACACTGACGGCGGCGGTGCACAAATGCTGCGCAGCTAGCGCCATTCGACGGCCAACACCGCGGTTCCTGGTGTGTCAGCTGTGCCGTGCATGTGATCATTGCTTGTACAGCCCTCTCGCAGTGTCCGGAGCAAGTATGGTGGGTCTGACACACCGGTGTCAATGTGTTCTTTTTTCCATTTCCAGGAGTGTATTTCCAGAGTAGAACAGACCCCAAAGGGCAAAGGTGGAGGTCCTCCAGATGTGATATGGAGCAGGTTTCCACGTGCGCCTGAGCATTAATTGATCCAAACTCCCCATAGAGCCGGGGGAAGCTATTTGGTTTCTTAACCACTACACTACCAAGGGTACGGCCCAAGCAGTAGTTCAATTACCCCATCTTCGTGAAGGTGGTCTAGGTAAAGCTTAAAAGCTTTCTGTAGGGAGACTGGAAATGGATGTACCCAAAAGAAATGGGGCACTGCATCTGGCTGTAGAGAAATATGCACCTCAAAATTGGTGGTGCACCCCAGGCCTGGTTCGAGTAGAGATGTAAAAAAGCCAAAAAGGTCATCAAGTTCCTGGAGGGGAACCATGTCTGAGACGACCTGAACTTTCCCTGTGATGGGGAAATCAAACGGTGAGAAGGCGTGACATTCAGGCCGAAAATGCTCCTAGCTGAATGATTACTGACAACAAACATTGTTCTTGGGCATTTAACCCTCTTGTATGCTGCCATAGTTGTGAATTGCAACTGAGCTGTCACCATATGCAACCAACTTGCTGGAGGGACATGCCAGCAATGGGTAAAGCAGATGAGCATATGTTGGGAGGTTAACCAGGGAAACCGTCTCTCCTATATCTACTTGGAAGCAGACATCTTGATGTGCAGTCGTGAACAACTCAGTGGTGTGAGGATTTCACTAACCAACAATGACCAAGAGGTCATACACTGTCGTTTGACTCAAGTGTGGAGTAGGGTTTCACTGTCCTGATGCTTGACGGCAGACAGTTTGGAGATGCCCATTCTTTCTACAATGGTTGCAGTGTGCCCAGTGATCTGGACAGTCTGCACATTGGTACATCATGAAACAGTCATGACATGGTGGAAGTCATCACTGCTTATGCTGATGCAGTATGACTGGCTACTCAGAGGCCATTGACATATCCAAAAGTGACAAATCACACTGCTGCTGGCAGCCAATTTTGTCCAGTTGGTGGTGGTTACCTGTGGATGAGCCATAAAGCATTCATTTGCTGTATTTATGATCTCAAAAGAGTGCATGATTTTCAAAACTGTCCAGTTTGAGGTCTGTGATGTGCACTTCCAGACTGGGGGCCAATTGGATCACCAATCAAGGAATCTGCATATGAGGATTTATAACAAAAATGTCTCCAGGAAAGCCCAAAAATTGAAGACTGACTATTTTAGAGCATAAAAAGAGACCCAAAAAACAGTGAATTGCTGTTTCAGCCACTGCAAATGTGTCTGCTTATCTTCTTTGGTGTCATTAAATGGAGGGAACATGGGTAGGTGGGACTCTGCCTGGGAAGTGACCGCAGCCTGTATGGATTTTAAAACCTGAAACAGTAAGCATTCTGACAAAACCTGGATTTCCGGATGTAACAAGTGGGTTTGCTGTTTACAAGAGCAGCAGTTACTGTTCCTGTTCCCCAACCGTCATGTCTATAAGACACTGTTAACCTTTTCTTTTTCCTCATCAGAAATTACAGTAACCGGAATTGGATATGACTGGGAGACACTGACCGAACAGCCAACGGATCAACAACGAGTTGCCGAAAACCATGGAAAGACAACAGCGATGGAATGACAACATGACAGGAAAACAAGTTCGGACAGTCCAAATTGAGAGCCTAGATGTAGCAGCATCAGGAAGCAAAGCAAAAAATGATGAATACAACAAAGAATACGAGAGTGCAGTCAGAACACAACTGAGGTCCGGGCCCCTGCACAGCTAGGTAATAATGTGTCTGTGAGTTATAATAGACTGGGGGTGGGGGTGGGGAGCATGGCCCACGTATAACACTGTCCACGTGTTCTGGTGGACTTCCAGATTCATCGGGCCAGGATATCACGTTAACAAAGAAGGAAAACCAGTGTGCAAAGAAAAAGTGGTTTTGAAAGTATGGAAAAATACATTTAAAATCTACATGGAGGACAAAGTGAAACAGTGGAGAATCCAGGGTGGAATGTAACAATATTATGGAAAGGAAAGTTCCTACTCACTATATAGTGAAGATGCTAAGTCTCACATAGGCACAACAAAATGACTCTCACAATATAAGCTTGGTAAAGCTCTTGGGATAAATGGCATCATGATGAAAACGATCAGAGTCATAGGGCCTATCAGAACTCAGTGACTGTATCAAACAGAAAATAAGGATCAAGATAGCATCACAATTATTAACAACACCAAGGATTTCAGCCTGGAAGAAAATTGAGAACAAGACAGAATCACAAATAAGAGAAGAACAACATGAATTTTGGCCTAGAAGATCAACAACAGATGTCATATTTGTCACTAGACAGAAAGCAGGAAATTAATGGGAATTTGAGAAAGATATCATAGTTGCATTTATATACAAGGTGGTCCATTGATAGTGTCGGGCCAAATACCTCACAAAATAAGCATCAATTGAAAAAAGTACAACGAATGAAACTCGTCTACCTTGAAGGGGGAAACCAAATGGCACTGCCATAGGTCAAACGGATATCAACTGCGTTTTTTAAAATAAGAACCCCCATTTTTTATTACATACTCGTGTAGTACGTAAAGAAATATGAATGTTTTAGTTGGACCCCTTTTTTCGCTTTGTGGTAGATGGCGCTGTAATAGTCACAAATGTATAAGTACGTGGTATCACATAACATTCTGCCATTGCAGACTATATTTGCTTCATGATACATTGTCCGTGTTAAAGTGGACTGTTTACCAATTGCGGAAAAGGCCGATATTGTGATGATGTATGGCTATTGTGATCAAAGTGCCCAACAGGCTTGTGTTATGTATGCTGCTCGGTATCCTGGACGACATCATCCAAGTGTCTGGACCATTCGCCGGATAGTTACATTATTTAAGGAAACGGGATGTGTTCAGCCACATGTGAAACGTCAATCACGACCTGCAAAAAATGATGATGTCCAAGTAGGTGTTTTAGCTGCTGTCGCGACTAATCCGCACATCAGTAACAGACAAATTGCGCGAGAAGTGGGAATCTCAAAAAGGTCAGTGTTGAGAATGCTACATCAACATCGATTGCACCCATACAATATTTCTATGCACCAGGAATTGCATGGCGACGACTTTAAACATTGTATACAGTTCTGCCACTGGGCACAAGAAAAATTACGGGACGATGACAGAGTTTTTGCATGTGTTATATTTAGCGACAAAGCGTCATTCACCAAAAGCGGTACCATAAACTGGCATAATATGCACTATTGGGCAACGGAAAATCCACAATGGCTGCAACAAGTGGAACATCAGAGACCTTGGCTGGTTAATGAATGGTGCCGCATTATGGGAGGAAGGATAATTGGCCAACGATTTAACGATGGCAATCTAAATAGTGCAATGTATGCTGATTTCCTACATAATGTTCTACCAATGTTATTACAAGATGTTTCACTGCATGACAGAATGGTGATGTACTTCCAACATGATGGATGTCCAGCACATAGCTCACATGCGGTTGAAGCAGTACTGAATAGCATATTTAATGACAGATGGATTGGTCGTTGAAGCACCATAACATGGCCCGCATGTTCACAGTATCTGGCATCCCCGGATTTCTTTCTGTGGGAAAAGTTTAAGGATATCTGCTATTGTGATTCACTGACAATGCCTGAAAACATGCGTCAGCGCATTGTCATTGCATGTGCGAACATTATGGAAGGCGAACTACTCGCTGTTGAGAGGAATGTTGTTACACATATTGCCAAATTCATTGAGATTGACGGACATTTTGAGCATTTATTGCATTAATGTGGTATTTACAGGAAATCACGCTATAACAGTATGCGTATAAAGGTACATGTATCACATTGGAACAACCAAAATAAAATGTTCAAACGTACCTATGTTCTGTATTTTAATTTTAAAAGCCTACCTGTTACCAACTGTTTGTCTAAAATTGTGAGCCATATGTTTGTGACTATTACAGCGCCATTTATCACAAAGCGAAAAAGTGGACCAACTAGAACATTTATATTTCTTTATGTACTACACAAATATGTAATAAAAAATGGGGGTTCCTATTTTAAAAAACACAGTTATATCCATTTGACCTATGGTAGCGCCATCTAATGGGCCAACCATAGCGCCATCTGGTTTCCCCCTTCACGTAGACAAGTTTAGTTCTTTGTAGTTTTTTCATTTGACACTTATTTCGTGAGATATTTGGCCCGGTCACGATCAATGGACCACCCTGTTTATGAACAATAGCTTATGACACTATTAGAAAGTAAGTGATGTGTCAATGTGCAAACAGACTGGAAGTATCAGACAGAATGCAATTCCCAAGTCAGAATTTGAAACACAGATAATAAATGCCTGAATTTGTTATAATAGACGGCAAAATATCAGAACCTTTTAGAACAGATAGAGTGGTTCAAGAAGGGAATGCGCTCTCACTAGTGCTCTTCAGTACAGCCATGGGCAACTTGAGGAAAGTTCAGCAAAAGTCAACAAGAGATGAGCTGCAAATCATATCATATGCAGATAATGTGATGATATGGAAAGACGGGCAGAAATTGAAAGAACAATTAAATACCCGACAGAAAGTAACTGAAGAAGCAGGCACTGAAATAAACTTAACTAAAAGTGAGGTAACGAAAAATGGCAATAGAAATGAAAAAGAAAGCTATTACAGAAATACTTTCAAATATGTATAAAGGAGATAAGCAAACCTGGTAAGCAAACATCAAGTAAGAAATTTCAGACAGGATAGAAAATTGCTCAATATCTTGTTATTGTGCGAAAGATATACACTGTGTGATCAAAACTATCTGGCCACCCACAAAAACATACATTTTTCATATTAGGTGTAGTTTGCTGCCACCTACTGCTAGGTACTTCATATCAGTGACTTCAGTAGTCATTAGACACCGTGAAAGAGCAGAATGGGGCACTCTGCAGAGTTCAGGGACTTCGAACATGGTCAGGTGATTGGGTGTCACTTGTGTTATACGTCTGTACACGAGATTTCCACACTCATAAACATCCCTAGGTTCACTGTGTTCAATGTGATAGTGATGTGGAGACGTGAAGGGACATGTAAATCTACATCTACATCTACATGACTACTCTGCAATTCACATTTAAGTGCTTGGCAGAGAGTTCATCGAACCACAATCATACTATCTCTTTACTATTCCACTCCCGAACAGCGAGCGGGAAAAACGAACACCTAAACCTTTCTGTTCGAGCTCTGATTTCTCTTATTTTATTTTGATGATCATTCCTACCTATGTAGGTTGGGCTCAACAAAATATTTTCGCATTCGGAAGAGAAAGTTGGTGACTGAAATTTCGTAAAAAGGTCTCGCCGCGACGAAAAACGTCTATGCTGTAATTACTTCCATCCCAACTCGTGTATCATATCTGCCACACTCTCTCCCCTATAACGCGATAATACAAAACGAGCTGCCCTTCTTTGCACCCTCTCGATGTCCTCCGTCAATCCCACCTGGTAAGGATCCCACACCGCGCAGCAATATTCTAACAGAGGACGAACGAGTGTAGTGTAAGCTGTCTCTTTAGTGGACTTGTTGCATCTTCTAAGTGTCCTGCCAATGAAACGCAACCTTTGGCTCGCCTTCTCGACAATATTATCTATGTGGTCCTTCCAACTGAAGTTGTTCGTAATTTTAACACCCAGGTACTTAGTTGAATTGACAGCCTTGAGAATTGTACTATTTATCGAGTAATCGAATTCCAACGGATTTCTTTTGGAACTCATGTGGATCATCTCACACTTTTCGTTATTTAGCGTCAACTGCCACCTGACACACCATACAGCAATCTTTTCTAAATCGCTTTGCAGCTGATACTGGTCTTTGGATGACCTTACTAGACGGTAAATTACAGCATCATCTGCGAACAGTCTAAGAGAACTGCTCAGATTGTCACCCAGGTCATTCATATAGATCAGGAACAGTAGAGGTCCCAGGACGCTTCCCTGGGGAACACCTGATATCACTTCAGTTTTACTCGATGATTTGCCGTCTATTACTACGAACTGCGACCTTCCTGACAGGAAATCACGAATCCAGTCGCACAACTGAGACGATACCCCATAGCTCCGCAGCTTGATTAGAAGTCGCTTGTGAGGAACGGTGTCAAAAGCTTTCCGGAAATCTAGAAATACGGAATCAACTTGAGATCCCCTGTCGATAGCGGCCATTACTTTGTGCGAATAAAGAGGTAGCTGCGTTGCACAAGAGCAATGTTTTCTGAAGCCATGCTGATTACGTGTCAATAGATCGTTCCCTTCGAGGTGATTCATAATGTTTGAATACAGTATATGCTCCAAAACCCTACTGCAAACCGACGTCGATGATATAGGTCTGTAGTTAAATGGATTACTCCTACTACCCTTCTTGAACACTGGTGCGACCTGCGCAATTTTCCAATCTGTAGGTACAGATCTATCGGTGAGCGAGCGGTTGTATATGAGTGCTAAGTAGGGAGCTATAGTATCAGCGTAATCTGAAAGGAACCTAATCGGTATACAATCTGGACCTGAAGACTTGCCCGTATCAAGCGATTTGAGTTGCTTCGCAACCCCTAAGGTATCTACTTCTAAGAAACTCATGCTAGCAGATGTTCGTGTTTCAAATTCTGGAATATTCCATTCGTCTTCCCTGGTGAAGGAATTTCGGAAAACTGCGTTCAATAACTCCGCTTTAGCGGCACAGTCGTCGATAACAGTACCATCGGCACTGCGCAGCGAAGGTATTGACTGCGTCTTGCCGCTTGTGTACTTTACATACGACCAGAATTTCTTCGGATTTTCTGCCAAATTTCGAGACAATGTTTCGTTGTGGAACCTATTAAAGGCATCTCGCATCGAAGTACGTGCCAAATTTCGCGCGTCTGTAAATTTTAGCCCATCTTCAGGATTTCGCGTTCTTCTGAACTTCGCATGCTTTTTCCGTTGCCTCTCCAACAGCGTTCGGACCTTTTTTTGTGTACCACGGGGGATCCGTTCCGTCTCTTACCAATTTATGAGGTATGAATATCTCAATTGATGTTGCTACTATATCTTTGAATTTGAGCCACATCTCGTCTACATTCGCATAGTCAGTTCGGAAGGAATGGAAATTGTCTTTTAGGAAGGCTTCTAGTGGCACTTTATCCGCTTTTTTAAATAAAATTATTTTGCGTTTGTTTCTGATGGATTTGGAAGAAATGGTATTGAGCCTAGCTACAATGACCTTGTGATCACTAATCCCTGTATCAGTCATGATGCTCTCTACCAGCTCTGGATTGTTTGTGGCCAAGAGGTCAAGTGTGTTTTCGCAACCATTTACAATTCGCGTGGGTTCGTGGACTAACTGCTCGAAATAATTTTCGGAGAATGCATTTAGGACAATCTCGGAAGACGTTTTCTGCCTACCACCGGTTTTGAACAAGTATTTTTGCCAACATACCGAGGGTAGGTTGAAGTCCCCACCAACTATAACCGTATGAGTGGGGTATTTATTTGTTACGAGACTCAAACTTTCTCTGAACTGTTCCGCAACTGTATCATCGGAGTCTGGGGGTCGGTAGAAGGAGCCAATTATTAACTTAATTCGGCTGTTAAGTATAACCTCCACCCACACCAATTCGCACGGAGTATCTACTTCGACTTCACTACAAGATAAACCACTACTGACAGACACAAACACTCCACCACCAATTCTGCCTAATCTATCTTTCCTGAACACCGTCTGAGACTTCGTAAAAATTTCTGCAGAACTTATTTCAGGCTTTAGCCAGCTTTCTGTACCTATAACGATATCAGCTTCTGTGCTTTCTATTAGCGCTTGAAGCTCAGGGACTTTTCCAGCGCAACTACAACAATTTACAACTAAAATTCCGACTGTTCCTTGATCCAAGCACGTCCTGTAATTGCCAAGCACCCTTTGACATTGCAGCCCATCCCGCACTTTCCCGAGGCCTTCTAACCTAAAAAACCGCCCAGTCCACGCCACACAGCCTCCGCTACCCGTGTAGCCGCCAGCTGAGTGTAGTGAACTCCTGACCTATTCAGCGGAACCCGAAACCCCACCACCCTATGGCGCAAGTCTAGGAATCTGCAGCCAATACGGTCGCAAAACCGTCTGAGCCTCTGATTCAGACCCTCCACCCGGCTCTGCACCAAAGGTCCGCAGTCGGTTCTGTCAACGATGCTGCAGATGGTGAGCTCTGCCTTCATCTCGTAAGCAAGACCGGCAGCCTTCACCAAATCAGATAGCCGCTGGAATCCAGAGAGAATTTCCTCAGATCCAAAGCGACACACGTCATTAGTGCTGACATGTGCCACCACCTGCAGCTGGCTGCACCCTGTGCTCTTCATGGCATCCGGAAGGACCCTTTCCACATCAGGAATGACTCCTCCCGGAATGCACACAGAGTGCACACTGGATTTCTTCCCCTCCTTAGCCGCCGTATCCCTAAGGGGCCCCATTACGCACCTAACATTGGAGCTCCCAACTACCAGTAAGCCCACCCTCTGCGATTGCCCGGACCTTGAAGGCTGAGAATGATCCTCTGAAACAGGGCAGGCGGCTGCATCTGGCTCAGCCAGAGACAGTGCCTGAAACCGGTTTGTCAGACGCACCGGGGAGGCTTTCTGATCAGCCTCCGGGGACGCCTTTCGCTGCCTGCCACGCCTTGTACAGCAGAAAGTGTACAGGCTGACCTCGTCTGTTGACTGGCATAGATTGCCAACATTTGAAGAGGGTCGTAAAGTGTAATCTATACAGACAATGATACAGCAATTCCAAACTGCATCAGCATCCACTGCAAGTCCTATGACAGTCGGGAGGAGAGAAAACTTGGATTTCATGGTCGAGTGGCTGCTCATAAACCACACAACACCAATGCCAAACGATGCCTCGCTTGGTGTAAGGACCACAGGATGACTGCACAGTGGGAATACATTGTGTTGAGTGACGAGTCATGGTACACAATGTGGCAATCTGATGGCAGGGTGTGGGTATGGTGAATACCCAATGAACGCCTTCTGCCAGTGTGTGTAGCGCCAACAGTAAAATTCAGAGGCGGTGGTGTTATGGTGTGGTCGCACTTTTCATGGAAGGGGCTTGCACTCCTTGTTGTTTTGCGTGGCACTATCATAGCACAGGTCCACTCTGTTGTTTTAAGCACCTTCTTGCTTCCACTGTTGAAGAGCAATTTGGGGATGGCGATAGCATCTTTCAACATGATCAAGCACCTGTTCGTAATGCACAACCTATGGCAGAGTGATTGCACGACAATAACATCCCTGTAATGGACTCGCCTGCACAGAGTTTTGACCTGAATCCTACAGAACACCTTTGGGATGTTTTGGAATGCTGACTTCATGCCAGGCCTTACCGATCGACATCGATACTGCTCCTCAGTGCAGCATCCCTTGAAGAATTGGTTGCCATTTCCCAGGACACCTTCCAGCACCTGATTGAACGTATGCCTGCGAGAGTGGAAACTATCATCAAAGCTAAGGGTGGGCCAACACCATATTGGATTCTAGTATTACTGATAGAGGGCGCCATGCGTTTGTAAGTCATTTCCAGCCAGGTGTCTGGATACTTTTGATCACATAGTGTACAGTGTACTATCAGTTATCTGCAGTAATTGGCGACTTTAAAACCACAGATAATCGAATTCTGTGGATAGTCCGCAATTAATGTACAGGGTAATGTATTACAGTTGCTCAAACACAAAAATTAATTACAATGTCATAAATAAAATCACTTAACTAATGCTTATATTAAGTTCTACTTTCTTCCTCATATTATGTGTGAAAATACAGTACTTACAAAGAATAGATCGCAAGCAAATTTCACAATACACTACACTACTTTGAAACAAAACAGCCTTGAAGTGATTTCTCTATCAATGAGGTAGCTTGTCTTTTACATATGGCACTACAAATTTTATGCAACACCAATTTGGCTGAAAGGGGAGTATCTTCTTGCTGTTCCTGGTAGTCAAGTAACCCTTCAGCCCAATGAATCACTGACACATGACTTATTATTACTGTTTCTGGAATTAGAAGAATGCTGTCATCTTCATCACTGTTTTTCACCTCCTCAGTTTTCACTTGCACTCGCTGAACAATAGCACTGTCAGTCAACACCTGACGACCTGGCTTTGCGCGGTTCATATCACACCATTCATAAATATTCTCTTTGTCAACTGGGAGTACTTTTCAAAACAGCTGCCATCATTGGTAATGATCAGTTTTCTTTGTCATCACAGTTATTGATTTCACCAATTTTAAAAATGATGTTTTTCCATGACTTGCATATGGTCGATTGTTTTACCTTACATTGAGCCTTCAACACTTCATAAATTTTGTCCAGCAAAACACGGCTTTTTAGCTTTACCTATTACACCAAAGCTCGACTTTATGTGATCCCATACCATTAAAACAACACAACACAGTTATCCTTTCATTGTTTGATTTATAACCAGGCACAGTACAATCTGTCTCGAAAGCTAAAGTCTTAGTTGGTAGACACTTCCAAAACAGCCAGGTCTCATCCACACTGCATATTTGCTCCAGCTCTGAATTTTCTCTTGCAATGAACGCCTGGAAATCATTACAAAATTCAGAAGCAGCCATATTATCTGCACTAACTGTTCTCCTTGTATGGCAATCTCCCAGATATCGTGATACTGTCTATCTTGTTAGCCTCTGGGAAATGCATTAAAATCGCCTTGAATCCCCAAGGTTTTGAAGAAAAATCTGGGCCATTTTGATGCATATTTGGCCCCATAATTGTCTGCCCTTTGCTTTTTTCTGGTGAAATTATTCCAAGATTAGTTTATCCAGTTCTGCGTATGTATACATTTTCATAGCCCTCTGCCCTGTCAAACCTTCAGATGAGTCGGAACTGGTAGTTAATGGAGTTTTTTTCTTTATTTTTCCGAATATCACAGATTGTAGTTTCAAACAATGGAAAATGTAACAATACGAGAGAAGGGAAGTTGCTACTCACCATATAGCGGAGATATTGAGCTGGGATAGGCACAATAAAAAGTTCACACAGTCATAGCTTTTGGCCATCTCACTGAAGCTTTCACTGACCTTAATTATCCTCCCATCCTTGTACAAAAACAAATCTCCCATGCCTTATCTTTCCAGTCTCCGACCACCTCCCAAAGTCCCACAGTCCGGCCACAGAGGAGCATTCCCCTCGTAACTCGGTACCATCCAGGAGTGGAGCAACTTAATTACATTCTCCGCCAGGGTTTCGACTACCTCTCGTTGTGCCCTGAAATGAGAAATGTCCTACCCACTACCCTTCCCACCCCTCCTACCGTGATATTCCGCCGTCCACTGAACCTACACAATATACACGTCCATCCTTACACAACCCCTACTCCCAATCCCTTACCTTATGGCTCATACCCCTGTAACAGACCTAGATGCAAGACCTGTCCCATACATCCTCCTACCACCAACTACTCCAATCCGATCACTAACATTACCAATCACATCAAAGGCAGGGCTACCTGTGAAACCAGTCGTGATATACAAGCTAAGGTGCAACCACTGTGCTGCATTCTATGTAGGCATGACAACCAACAAGCTGTCCGTCACCATGAACGGCCACCGACAAACTGTGGCCAAAAAACAAATGGATCACCCAGTAGCTGAACACGCTGCCAAACATGATGCCCCTCATCTGAATGACTGCTTCACAGCCTGTACCATATGGATCCTTCTCACCAACACCAGCTTTTCTGAATTGCGCAGGTGGGAACTTTCCCTGCAATACATCCTACGTTCCCGTAACCCTCCTGGCCTCAACCTTCGTTAGCCACTGTCCTCGCCCATCCAGCCCCCTCCCTGTTCCCATTCCACTACTACACAGCCATCATTTCACCGCCTCACCCAGTCTTTTAATTTCTTTTATTTTTATTTCTCTCCTTTCCACTACCTACCCCCTCCCACCTCCGCAACACTCTCCTACCCCCCGTCTAAACTGCAACACTTCACTGTCCGCCACTCCAACCATACTATCCCTTCCCCTTCCCGCCTCCTCCTTACCCCCACCCAGTCGCCACTCCCATCATGCACTGGTGCTGCTGATCACAGTGTAGTTTCAGCTGTCTGAGACTGCAGATGTGTTTGGAAGTTGCGTTTGCGTGAGTATGTGTGTGTGTATGAGTGTCTACTACTGACAGAGACCTTAAAGGCCGAAAGCTATGATTGTGTGAACTTTTTATTGTGCCTATTGTGGCTCAGCATCTCCGCAATGTGGTGAGTAGCAACTTTCCTTCTCTCAGATCATAGTTTCACTCCTATTATAAATCAGTGGCAGATTCCATGTATGAATACAGCCTTCTTCAAGTTTGTGTATTATTTCCAATTTATCATCAGCACAAAACATCTTTCACTTTTCAGACATTGTTTGGCACTAAGAGAAACCACATGACAATTGACCGCAACAATCAAGGCTGTCACGTGTTCAAGCAGCACATTGTACACAAAACTTGTGTTGTAACCTGTCACTACTGATGCTAAAAGAAAAATTTTCAGCAGAAAAAAAATAATAAAATAAAAAATAAAAAAATGGGTGGGGCGTGCCGGAATAGGCCATGAATAACTGAGAGTTTTCTGTAACTAGGAACTGGAAAAAGCTTGCCAACACAGATCATATTATGTATATATTTTAAGCTGGACTGGGCAAAGGAAGATGTGAGTAGAATACAGGCAGAAGAGATCTAGAATGGACAGAATCTAGGAAAAGGCCAATTGGAAGACCATGAATGAGATGGAGATGATGTGAATCGAAGAGGACTATAATGAAATAAAATGTTGAATGTTAGATTGTGGGGGGAAAGAAATAATTGAAAGAGGCCTTGTGAGCAACCAGCACAAGCAGAAACATTTCAGGAGGAAAAAGGAGAATATATTAGTATACAACAACTCCCCTATATAGTGGCCCTGTCACAGCTGCAAATACAAAATAGGCTAATCCCAAAGGGCGCAGAGGCATTTTAGCTAACATTGTACCCATGCTTGTAACTTAGCACGGCGGGACCATCCTACTTCTTCTTGTACCAACTCTTGATGTCAATATAATTTCTTTCTTTGATTCTGATTTGTGGAGAGCAGATTTGAAATAGTTACACAAAATAATTAACTTCATATTTGGGATTTATAATATCAGATTTAATTATTCAGAAAAATGTTCTTTTATCACCAACAATAATATTGTAGATAATTTATCTGGAAATGTATGTGAAGACAGCAACTGTTCTTGAAAGAACAGAATACTGTTGATGACCATGCAGCTTTTCACTGGAATAAATGATGACTAACTGAAAACCCTCAGTTGCCGACAGGTGTTGTTGATATACCTCGATGTGGACAGTTGAAAATGTGTACCCCAACAAGGACTCAAACCCGGGATCTCCTGCTTACATGGCAGACGCTCTACCCATCTGAGCCACAGATGAATAGCGCGACTGCAGGGACTTATCCCTTGCACGCTCCCCTTGAGACACACATTCCCAACTGTCCACAATTCTACATATGTAATGTACCTTATGGACATTTGCCCATTCACTCATTACTTGCGCATGCTTTCGCGATTCTCGTAAGAGTTTGGGCAACCTGTGCGCGTTCGCACAGACGAAGGTCAATGGCTGGGTAGCCTTTAACTATGTATGAATGTGTTTCACTAAGAACACATGGATATGAAATTTGCAGTGAGCCAGATGTTTCCTTCTACATTCATTTAGTTTGTGTAAAAGCCCTCATTTTCTTCATCACAGGCATTTTCCCCCAAAAAACTTCCAATTAAAAAAATTATTCTTAACCAATGACCTTGAGCTACAGAAAGTTTGCATCATACCAAGTGTAACAAGTCATTTGCAAAACCAAGTATAACGTATATGGACTGTGGATATTTTTGATTCCAGAAATGCCTACGTCAATTCAGTTTGTTAAGTGTAAGGCCATTGGCTGGTGGAATACTACTGCCCCCAAACCCTTGGCTCCTGGGTTGTATCACTGTAATAGACCTAGATGCAAGACCTGTTGCATATATCCTCCCCCACCACCACCACCTACTCCAGTCCCATCACAGACAGCACCTATCCCATCAAAGGCAGGGCAACCTGTGAAACCAATCGAGTAACCTACAAGCTAAGCTGCAACTACTGGCTGCATTCTACACAGGCACAAGAACCAACATGCTGTTCACCCACAACAAACTCTGGCCCAGAACAGATAAATCACCCCGTTGCAGAGCATGTCACCCAACATGACTTCCATTTCAATGACTCCTACAGTCTGTGCCATTTGCATCCTTCCCACCATCAGCTTTCCTGGATTCCACATGTGGTCTACTGCCTGTCGAATCTTTGGAACAGTTCTGAAGCAAATGCCACGAAGTGGTTCCTTCTTCTTCGGAATCAAATCACAGTCACAAGGAGAGTACAGCAGATGGTACAGTACTTACCAGTCCCATTGACCAAACAGAGCAGCCACAGCTTGTGCTGTATGTGCCCGCACATTGTCTTGCAAAATGATGGATGGGTTGCACAGAATGTATCACTGCTTCTTTTGCAAAGCTGGTTGCAGGTGATGCTCCAAAAACGAACAGTAAAACTGTGCATTGACAGTCTGATATGGTGGAACATAATGCATTAGGATAACACCATCACAGTTGTACACGAGAATCACCATAACCTTAGACTGCTCCATTCACACCATCAACAGAACCGGCCTCCTGCATTGCTGGCAACATGTTTTACACAACACTGGTGACTACTTTGAAGGACAATAACGGTGAAAACATGTAACTCTTTCATATCAGTTGTGAATAAATAGTTGCCACTATTAAGTTCCAACCCTCGTATATCCTACACATTCCAGTAACCCACCTGGCCTCAACCTTCATTAGCCATTGTCTTTACTCGTCAAGCACCTTCCCTTTTCCCATTCTACCTCTACTCAGCACCTCTATCCTACCACAGATCCTCAGTCTCTCCTATTCCACTAACAACACCTAGCTGCCCTAATCCTACCCTCTATCCAACTCGTCCCTGTACACTCCACAACCTACCATTTGACCATCCCCCCCCCCTCCTCTTCTCTGCTATCCCTCTCCATCCCCACTACAGCCCCTCTCATCATGCACTGCTGTTTGCAGTATGGTTTCAGCTGACAAAAATTGTGGTCATGGTCTTGTGTGTGAGAATTGCATTTGTGTGTGTTGTCTATTTTCAACAAGGGCCTGGTTAGTTGAAAGGTCACTTCTGGGAGTCCTTTTGTTGTGCCTACCTATGACTCATCCTCTCCACTGTATGGTAAGCCGCAACTATCCTTTTCACAGGAAAAACGCCTAATACAATGGAGAATTCCTTGTCATGCACTTCAGTGGTTTGCAGAATATACATAGGTGTTACAGATATCACACATAAAGGCTACTTCACAGGGCGCATTGTCTGAGAGTACATGTTTTGGGTTTCATGCAGAGAGAATTTTGCTGTGGCATGGATAACAAGCACTTCATAGTGTGAGATTGAAATGGTGCAGAACCTGTAAATCTGTTTCAAAGTTAAGTATACAGGAAAGTACAATTCTCACAGGCAAAACAGCTCAGTTCACTTAGGGCTCACCAAGGAACTGGTAGTACACGGATCAAATGCAATCTTATGCCAAGCTGTAATGAACTGTTGCCAATAAGCAAGCTGAAAGAACATTTGAGTGCAAAAAGATTTTCCAGCAATGAAGATATTCACACAGCATTCCAAAATGGCTCTGCAAATATTGAGGAATTTAATTATTGGTGGACTTTTTCTATCTCAGTTAAGAAACACTTGATTAAATTGAAAAATAGTGTCATGGAATTATGATACCTTGAAGTATAGTGGAGCATTCTATAAAAGTGTACAGCGTTTCTCATAATAATGTGTAACTTACTTTTAAGTTCCCTTGTAGATGTCGAAGACAAGCAACACCAAAGAGGCAGGCAATAGAGAGAGATGAGGTGACAACATGTTTTGGGAAATTAATCAGCAGTCACTTTGAAAGCAAAATAGTTTGCATACAGGTTTTTAAGTTACCAAGTTTCTTTTCAGAATCATACCAGTTGCACACTTGGGAGTATAAACGCAAGCACACATCAGAAAAAGACTGACAATTTACAAATGTTCTGTAATTGTACATGAATCCATAACAGCCAACCAGATGCAACAACAGGTTATTTTATTCAACATTTGACCATGGGTTAGAAGGATGTAAACCAGTCTTCAAAAATACATGTGACTGAAGTTTCACTTTAGGAAAAAAAAATTGAAGCAGACTGACAATCCCATGAAATTAGTCAGTTCAATTCACTGTATACACTATTACATATGCTGACCTCTATGATGAGCTTGCCAAGCAAGACCAGTTGAAATCTATAAATTAAACCAATCGAAATAAGGTGGTGTTATATGCTGCACATTGATGTGGATTTTAACTATTTTTAAATTTCATTTCAAGGCCAACAGCCCTGCAGCGTAAGTTACCTGACAGGAACAAGTGTTACCAAAGTTGAGCACTCTCAGGCTTGGCTAGCATTTGGACTCGTCAACATCCTGGTCTGTCGCGCAAGTGCTCTTAGCAAGCAGGGTGCATTCAGCTGTTGTGGGGCCAATTGAGGGGCTAGTGACAAGTTGGGAGTTTTGTGTGTTTGTCAAGCCCTGATCATAGGGAACAAATGCCAGATAACTTCACTTCATTATTTGTTTGTTTTGAGTGTGAAATTTCAGTTTTATTTCTGATTATTGAGAATCCTGCGGAAGACTTTCATCCTGCTTCGTAAAATTTCCTAAAACTCACCAACATAATACTGATGTTGAGGTCTGAAATTTTAATTGATAGATGAAAGGTACTGTGAATTACATCTTTTGTGCATTACGATGCGATTTTATTGCAGTTCTAATCTTTGTATGCCCTTAGTACATGAACAGCCATTCTGGAAAAGCTGAAATCTATATACCAGGCATATAACCAATTTAGGCAAAACCTAGTGTAGCTAGTCAGTTCTTGAACTTACCACCATTGACACTATTTCCTTTGTTTCAAATACAAATGCAACAGTTTACATAGAAGCAAACTATTCCAGAATGTTTTGTCTTAGATGTTAGGCCATACATACCTACAACTGATTTTAGAATTTTTTTCATTGTAGGGTGTTTAAGCACAAGATTGATCCTCAACTGAATTATCCAGACCATGTATTTGAATTTCACACTGTCTATGAAGAGCAGTAATCACTGGAAGATGGTGCACACCAGAACATTTATCCAGCATAATCAGAGGTAGTTTTGTTTTTGCTGTTACTGCTACATTGACACATATAATTAGTTTAAAGTTTATATTCCTGTATCACATACTTTTCTTTTGCCATCTAACATGGTGCAAGGTTATTCAGTTTGCTTCCCTCTCTGCTTTGCTATCTCTAGGTGACATTCAGAACTGTACCTTCACCACCGTGGAATGCTACTCATGTGGAACACTGCTCCACCCATCTTCATTACTACCAATTGCAAACATTTAATTTAATTTGAAGTTAGTTTATCATAATTACTGTGCTGTGTATTTGATGAAACAGTGCTTCAGTTACATAAAATTCACTACCATTTCCATTCATAAATTTGCCATTTACCTTAAGTGGGATATAACTGCCTGTAATGTTTACAAACTACAGCAGCAACCTATTTTGGTACTGAGATATGAAAGAACATTTAACATGTACAAAGAATTGTGGGCACATTGGATAGGAACACTCATCCATATAAAACAGTACTTCGCATTTATGTATTATTACTGATCTACATTCCAACTGTTTACATGTACTACAAATAGGAAAAATCCACAATGGATTCAATACATTGTTTCCTTCCTGAAACTATGCCATCAAACAAAAAATTTAAGAGTTATGAAGTAGAAGAGTTACTGGAACTGAAATTGTAAACCACTTCCAAATTTTTCCATTTATTTCTGAAGACATGCACAAACAAATTTTTCATGTCAAAGATTTTACAGTCTTTCAGTTTTGCTATATCCTCTTATATTTCACAAAGATATCTACAAAAACTTTTCAGCTTTCTCTGAGTGCCACTCAAATTCTGGTGTGAATTCTTATGTTAGAGTTGTCACAAAGCACATTTCCCCTTTATGATATATTTACTTCAGAAGTCATATTTAAAAATATGCACAAAATTTGTATTTACGCATTCCATATTTGTCTTCCTGTCTCAGATAAAACAACTGCCCAACCACAAAAATTTTAGGCATGAGTTAAGGTACTCAGTGTAAGTTGAACACAAATTTCTACTGGCAGCTGTTAAATACAGGAAATTTCCTAACTATAATGAACTTCCACATGTCAACACTGCTGACCAAGTATTTCTACACTTTTGCCCAAATAAATTTAAGCAAGGTTTTAATGTATCTAGTCCTCCAAAGTTCTTAAAAACATTAAAATTGTTCCAGTGCATAAATATATGAAGAGCTTACTGCATCTTCTAAAAATTGTATGTTTCACTGAGAATCTCTGAAATGGAAGGCTGAACACCTCAGTGCTTTCCAACGTAGGTTGTTGGTATGCCCTTTCATTTCACCTCCCTTTAAATGAACTTCCCAGCTACTTAGTACCTCCCACATTCAGACACCTAACCAGATCTGAACAAACTGCCAAAAGATTGGTCCCACATTTACTGAATCCAATCCAGAGAATAACCTAACATTCCACAGAAATTTTGAATGCATATGGGAACTATTTTAGAAATTTGAAACTTGCTTTTTAACTTGCAACAAGTTAAACTGCTATTTTAGAAGCCATCCCCTTTTGTACCTTTACATACAAAACCATTTTAGGAATAATTTGATCAAACAACCAAGACAAGCAATCATGGCTCTTACAAAAATTTTCAACTGAAATCTTTATTGACCAATACTTTACAAGTGAAACACTAGTCACAAACAAATTATTACTTTGCTGACAATTACATTCCTGTTGATTTTCAATAATAATGAACATGTATACCTGAAACAAGAATCATGAAATAAGCACAATTCCTTTATCATCATCAAATGAAAAGAAAATTTAACGATATCAGAATCTTTCAACATCATTTCTTCAGATTGACTAGGGCAGTGTTTGTTGTTCATCATTAACAGCAAATAACATCTGGAAGCACAACTGGGAGTTTTAATTACATACCTGCAAAAAAAAGACCAAATTAAGTACCCAGATAAACACAATAAACTTATGGTACAGCTTACAGTTAAGTCAGACATCATCTACCAACATTCGGATAATCCTTCTGGTGGAAACCGCGAATGAAGACTTCTATTATCATCACAATACTGGTTTACACAATAGGTGCTATTGAACATTACTATCTAGACAAACATAAGATATACAAACATAAGATATACAAACCTGAAAGGGCAGACACCTTAGAGACAGCACAAACTGCAACAATGGAAACTTATATTAACCAAATTATGCAAGCCAGCAAGGCATATTATTACAGGCAAAATCAGCAAGTAATTCTCACTCACAGTAAATATGACAGGGATAACTAAACATCACTTCTATATACACACACATGCAACCAGTAAATGCCAAGCATACTCACCCCAATATGCACCAAGCATACACCAACACACACCTCCAAATCCTGAAAAATAAAAACTTATATTAGTAACAATAAATACATTTACAACTAAAATTAATGTTAAGCATGATCAGACACATTCAACCATCATTAGGCAGTAACCCTCTGGTGGAAACCGCGAATGAAATATTGAAATTTTCATCACAGAATTCATAACTGAATTACATAAATTCTATCCACTTACCATTTCAGAATTTTTAGTCGCACTGGATGTAAGCAATGGTAAATCCCACAGTTCATGCCAATTTATCCTAATATCTTTCCAAGCTGCTACACTTGATTTGTATATTCAAAGCAACCTGGACATTACACTAAACCATTTGAACCACAAAATGCTCAAATCTGTTAAACTCTTGTAATACTCTCAGCAGTTGCAAACTAGCACATTTAACATTACACAGGGTATCACAAAAACTGACAATACTTATGTTTTGTGCAGTGCACTGAGCAGTTTCAGAACCAAACCATACCAACAATGTGGGCACTGAAGTCAGATTGTTGTGCATCCCACATTAAATAAAACTAACAGGACCAGCACACAGTGCCATTTACATTACAAATGGGCTTCAACTGTGTTCTTCCTACATCAATGCACTTCATACTTCAGCAGTGCCAATATGTGCAGCTGTCTTAAGTACTGTTTCCGAGGACTACATAACACCCACTCATGGTACAGGTGTGCCACACTTCTTGTTCCCAAAAGAATAGAGGCATCAAGTATGGTAATTGAACTGTTCCACCTCTAGCAACCCACTGATTGGGATATGCGACACTGATGTCATTCTGCCCATCAACTGAACTGTGCTGTAGTTCAGTCATATTGAAGTAACATGTCCATCCACAACATTTACTGGTGCTACATCCCACAGGATAAGCACAATACCTTTAATAAATGTGGAATAGATCAGTCCCATTAGTCTGGTGGAAGAAATGGTCCAATGTTGCCCATTATGTAAGGCCAGCTGTTAATACCACCTTGCACAAAGATGGTTGTCCAGAAGTTGCCAATGTGTAACAAATGTGCATTCATCCACAAATTAAACCACTAACTAGTCAAGTAAGTGATCATTTTGGCAGCTACCACAAAAAAGCCTGAGGATAGCACTTGCAAGTACCACGCATAAGTACAACTACTTTACTGTACATTGTATCCCTACAGCAGAAAATGGCCGTGTGCAACTCAGATGTGGGTATTGCTGCGTAACATGCAGTGATGTGGGGGCCATATTTGGAAAATATTCCACAATCTTGCATCAGCTCTCCCAGTGGAATCTATTTTGCTTGAAGAAAGCACTATACTATTTCCATAGCTGTGTAATGGTAGCTGTCACAGCTGTCAACTGCACTGGCAGACCACAATAGTGTGCACATGAGGACTAAGGAGTAATTCAGGGATGTTATAAGGCTCAGGCCACAGTACAGATTTCTGAAAGGGTTGCATGCCTCCCACATTCAGACACCAAAACAGATCTGAACTGCCAAAAGATATAGGGAGGCCAATCCACACTGCCTCCTGTATGTTTCGGATAGCCCAAAGCAATCTCACGATCAAAATATTCATTCAGGAAATTAAAGACGTCAGCCATGCGATGTGGCCGGGCACCATCTTGCATAAACCACGAGGTGTTCAGTGTCTTCTATTGTCTTGTATATCTTTCATATCACTTGCAGCACCATATGTTGTAGAAAATTGTAACTACTGTAATTTCGGAAGTTTGTCTGCCTGAAAATTTACTGTTGTCCCAAGCATATTGCAACAAATGGTATTTCTATTGCTGCTCGTTTAGTTTTTATTGCCGTTTCAAATACTCCGGTCATTTTTTAAACACCCTGTAAATGCCAATAACTTAACTGACATGAACTGCAAAGTTTCTTGAACTCCAAATTTGACTCAAACCTGCAAAAACAAAAACAAGTCTCAGAAACCAGATTTAAGACATACAACACTAATTTATTAAGCAACATCTTATTCAGGGAAGTAAATGCATCAAAAATTCAGACATATGCTTGTCATATTCATCATTAAGGAAACCATGCAAAATACATTGCAGCATGACCACCACCACATGGTACAAAATAAAATCCAAATGCAAATGACAAATAGACAACTGATGTTTCAGTGCACTTAATGTAAGAAAAAATACAATCTGATTTGACCAACATATTCCAGTAAATAGCTATGTCATGCTATCATAGGCATGTCAACTTCTGATTTATCAGAAATGCGGATAGGCTTATATGGGTTTTGTAAATAGATGATCTCATCTCAAGTGCCACCAGAAATGGTGCCTAATTTCATTGGAAGTGCATGGACCTGTAACACCACTTACATCAATACAACTAAGGAACCCACATTAAAACCAATTCAGTGAATTGAGAAACAAAATTTCTAACACATGGAAGACAATACAAGAACTCTTGTAGAGGCCAAATTTAGATCAGCAGATTGCGAAGTGTGTGAAGCAATGGCCATTGGCACAAAATTTCTGCTGTGCTGAGAGAAAAAGTGGCTCCATTATGTGGAGTGATTGAGTTAACAAAACTGACAGTTTGAATCTTTAAAAACTAAAGTAAGTAGTTACTAGCTAAGAAAAAATCCTCATCCCATGAAACCTTTGGAGAAGATATTCCACCTATCTGATTATTCCAGTTCCAGAAATAATGAAAGTTTTAATTACTAAGAAGGTGGTTCTGATGACAAAGCTGCTCTACAGTCAAGTTCCTTCTCAAAAATTCTATTGAAATTGCACAACAGTTAAGATTTGTAACTACCTCATATCACCGAGAAAAAGCTTCACAAATTCTACACCTACACAACTCATGACCTGCTTTTTAAAATCAACATAATGTAGCTGCAGGTATTTTCCTGACCTCAAAAGCCTTCAATTCTGCTAAAAACTAAATAGGTTTACCACACAGCTGGTTGCAATAATACCTAACAACCACAGGCAGAAGGTATCACTTCAGTGCAAATTCAACATGAATAAAACAAGAAATACCTTTCTTACCACCAAACTATGTACTTAAGAAATCCTAAGACTCCTGCTATTCTGGTTTTATGTGGACAACTGTTTAAAATATTAACCCAAAATTAATCATGTGTCAATGACACCAGATCCAGTCCAGCTTGCAGTCAACAGAAAGTTCTACAAGAAGGCTTTCAGAATCATATGCCCAAAAGTAATTGTAAATGCTGTGTGACAACTTTCATGTACTTTCATTGCCCAGCCAAATTTGTATTCAAGTGAGGTTGATAAAATCTGGATAGGTTCACAAAAGTTAAAATCAAATGCACAATTTTTCTAAGTAACTAATCCATCCATGTGGAACAGCACTGAGGATACACTATGCAGTGCCAGTCACTGTCCCAATAACGAATAATTTTCTGGAGACAAGTTACCAAAAATGTTTCTAAAATGCAAAGACCTTATTGTTCTCCATGTTCCTTACTCTTAACTGTGCTCACCCTAGATTACCCCTTTAAAACATGCAGATTGCTACAGAACAAAACTGTACACTTTACCAGAGGGACTTCAAATATACACTTAACAGCCTATAACAGGTCTATCAGTAAATACTACACAATAAGGTACAAGAGGAAATATTACATGTCCCAATTTTTAAAAGGCATTCACTGGAAGATATTCAGAAAACCTAAATAAGATTATAGTTGTCTGGAGTGTTATAATGCATACTATGATCACTTATTTCCAAACTACAGAAAACAATGGCAATCCACTGACTTACCAAACCTAGTGCCATCATTGGGAAATTAAAGCACCTATTATCAGTTAAATACTTAACTACTAGCATCCTCTGAAAAATTACAGAAGTATTACATAAGTGAACTTACCAGTTTCTCCAAGTAGTATTTCATAGTCCAGCCAAAAATGTCCTGGAAAGGAAAGAAATGTATTAAATTCTGCATGACCACACCAATTACAATTCATTTAGGAAAGTAAATATACAACAAAATACAACTAAACACTATCCTGACTCCAGTAACAATGCTGTAAGTCAAGGCTTTGTTGCTGTGATCTTGTTTGAAGACATGTTAGCCAAATCAGTGCTGGTATAGGTTTATTTGAGCAGCTTCCAGGAGGCTCATGCACATAGAATTTGCATAAACAGTTTACTTGAAACAAAGCATCATTCCACACTATTGGCTGCTTTGAAGTTCAGTCAATATCTTTATTTTTAAGACAAATGACAAAGAACCTAACAAAGATACAAAATTCCAACTGAGTAGCCTCCAATGTCCTGTTTCTTTTAAGACAAGCTCTCTTAATGCTATATTCATATGTTAAGCTGACTAAACAGGTGAATTCAGTCTAGTTTTAATTTAAAATATTTTGTTTCAAATGTATTGACAGGTGTAGCAGAATTTTACGAATCTGCCTTCCATGAAAATGTTTGATCACACTTAATCTGTTCATCATAAAAATAAACCAGATGTAAACAAATGCAATCACTGGTCAGAAGCTGTAGCAAATTTACTCTGGTGGTGTCAAACTCTGAAGTAGGTCCTACTAAAAAGTTGGATATCTTGTAAGTTATGTTAAATGAAACTGGTAAATTCAAATATATAAACTTCCATCAATGTTTTACTTAATCACACTAGATACATAGTTTTTATTTCAAAAATCGTGTAGTCACAGCCTGTTTAGCACTGCTCAGATTGTTGCACTGTTGAGCAGTACAAATATGTCAACACTGCTTTCTGTCTTGTAGTGAAAAATTTGCATGGAACACTTACATGCTGAGAAATGCTATTCTCAATGTCTTCCATAAATTTATGGAGATAATCAACTTAAGTTTTTCCACAGTTGTATGCAAGGCAGTTGATAATTACACAACATGAATTTGTGGCACAGCTGGTAACAATATGTGAACCAAGTGCAGTTATTTGTGTGTTTGTTCAAATTTCCTTAATATACTTCATCTAATTTGAAATACCTACAGCTCATAATTGTGGAAGTGTCATTTTTATTAATAATGCACAGCTCCTTGCCTTTCATTACATATTAAATTCCTGTTTCCACTTCAAACAAATTCTTAATTATTAATTTGTGAAAGATTGTAGTTCTAATTAAGTTTCATTTTCAAGGCAAAAATGCAAAACCAAATCCTCTATTTGGATTATGTCCATTTTATACCAGAGGTATGCAACTACTGTAAAAATATAAAAAGTCATTTTCACAGCAATGAGTGCAACAAATGAACGCGGCACCTAAATTTGCTACTCTACCGTTACAATATGAACCCAGCAGATCTGGAGCCAAGCTGTGGGATTTGATTTGAGATTTAAGAAGACTTGAGCTGCCAGATGTACTGGAACTAACAGCTTTTTCACATGTCGCCAACACTGGTGGGATATATAACGGCTCGTCATAAAAGACAAATTGCCATGTCTGGTTGACTTTGTGGATTCTGATTGGCTTGTTAACATAGCAGGTGACACTTCCAGAACAAATCTCAGATTTGGATAAAGGAGCTAAGAGATCAACAGACAAGAAATACCTTCAGTGGCTTCAATATTTAAGTATACAGTGAAATCCTTTAGTACTCTTACGTTACACAGCTTATGCAGAAAAATCATCCCTTGGTTAAGTCAGGAATTTTCATTCTTGTCTAATTACAGTAGTATGTTAGCTAAAAAACATGTTGCAGTTTTCATCTGGTTGCTTAAGGTACCATTATTGTGGGAGATTTGCAGTGTACTATTTCATTCTGATTAAAAATTAAATGACATTCAAAACTATTGTTCCTATGATCACCTTTTTACATGTGAACTGCAGCTGGCCACATCACTGCAGGCTAGGTCAGCTTACCAGCTGGTGGTATTCATGTGTAATGCCCTGTAAAGCTACATCCCATAATATCAATAAGTTGATATGCCCATTAACAGAGCACAAAATGTTTTATCACTGTGCCTGTGCCTGACTACTCTAGACATCTAGGCTACAGCCCCACATCACACGGAAACCCAATAAGGACTCAGCAGATGAAGAAAAATGCACATTGAAAAAATTTATTCTTTTGATGAATGGATTATAGTACCTCCCCTAGACCTTTGTTTCTTTACAATTTATGGAATGCCATTCTATGCTAAATTGAAGACTGGCACCATACCATGTTTTATAATCTTAACTCCTTATATGGCTTCTCCTGGAATATAAACTGTCAGTTTTACAGTTTCTTTGCCTCATAGGCAACCTTATTAACTGTGTTAATGAAATAGTCATCAAATAACATATTGCCCTTATTCTCGTGCAAACTAAACAGAAGTTGAGTTTTGAAAGACACTTGCATTCCTTCTTACTAACTTTGTGGTCTGCAGATGTAAACCTAACTGGAAATATGGAACAAAATTGCAGTACAGCCAGTTTACTTTCACACACTGCCAACTGCTCAAACGAACCTTATAATCTCTGTGGTTAAGAACTGTCAGTACAACTACATCACTAACCAGTAACATGCTTACCAGGCAATCCTGCATCTCCCTAGAACTCATTTCCTTGCAGACTTCCAAAACCAACAGACTGATACCTCATATACCTATTCAGATATCTACATTTAGTAAAGTTCCACAATCGAACCACACACTTCCAAAGTCCACATTTCCCCTCATACAAATGCTTTCAGTGAAGACTAGCCAACACCTCACATTACATGTCAAAACACTTCTGAACCTAACTCATTTACCTATGCCACTGTTAGATAACAAGTAACAAGTGCAATTCATTGCACCTTTTAACCGAAGTATCTTAAAAGTACTTAATTGAAGAAACTATACAGATGGAGATCTGCAAGGGCAATACAATAGAGGTCACACACTGGAAGAATTCTTGCCAATACCCCAGCAAACACCCATTTTGAGCAAAGTATGCTGAAACTGCAAATCTTTAACTGCCTGAACAAATATGAAACATGTACAAAAATAATCTGAAATGATTTTCAACCTGCCACACCTAGTGTTCTCTCAATACTGTAGTTCTATTATACTACCAGATCAGTCAACATCACTGACACTAACAACAATCTACAACTATTTAGTTTCCAGAGATTAATATTAAACTAGCAGCACCCTTCTAACAACAAACTCCCAATTAAATAACCAGTTACAATTTACATAGGGTACAAGCCTGATCAAAATCATGACTGTTGCTGAACTACGTATTACCCAGCTATTGAAGCAGGATAATATAGCTGAACAGCTTTTCGTCTCCACAGCATAAAACGCCATACCTGAAATTAATATCCAGTATGGAGCTGGGGCTGTGGTACAACAATGAACAAGGTGTGGAATTTTATACCACAGCTTCTTACCTGTAAGATTTCCAAGAAGACTTCACAGGTTCACCAGCACTGCTCTACCCAATATCAAGAGCTGCAACAAACAAGAATAGTATGAAACATGTAGGGAACACAAGAACTTCGCAACTAATATATTTAAAATTGTGTTGTCTGTGACAGGATACACAAACCAGCAAACCATCCTGGGATGTGAGTTTTAACAGACCTTAATTTACCCCAGTTCGGGGCCAGGAAGAGCACAGAGCAAATCCTGGTTGTGAGCTTGGGGTCTCCCTCTTTAGGTCAAGACTCGCGAAATGTGACAACACCTCAATTTCTTTCAATTTACACACCATGTAGTAGTTCAAGTTGCTTTCAATTTCTAAGAAAGTAGCCAAATGCATTGTTACTTTGACCACATACAACAGAATGACATGAACATAGCCCATCATTTCTCATGTACGAGAGTAATCCCAAAAGTAAGGCCTTACTTTATTGAAGCACACAGACCTGTATTTCAAGAATGGTTTACAACAGTTCACAGCTGTAACATTTACCTATTTTTCGACAATCACTATTTCTGTCAATACATTTTTGTAGACACACTGGTAGTTATGTCCATGACATACCAGCTCACCACCATGTTCAGAAAGTTATGAACCTCTCTCATCACCTTGTCACCAAGAGATGTATCACTGGGACCACAATGCTCAGACTGACAGGCAATTCAGACCAGAAGAGGAATGTTGAGCAATGGTGTACACATTCTCCACAACAAAAAACACCCACACACCACTCCCAAACCATTGCTCTCCTGCAACAGTCTCAGTTTAACAATCACCCACCCTGTAATCCTGACTTGGCACCTAGGGACTATCACCCGTCCCTTAGGTAAAAAGAATATTTGGTCAGAAAACGATTCAGCTCAGATGACAAGGTGAAAAGGTTTATGACTTTCTAAACAGCATGGCAGCAAGCTGCCACAGTGACTACAAAAATGCACTTACAGAAATGATTATGTTGAAAAATAGATAAATGGTCAAGCTGTCAAGTCATCTAAACCACTAGAAATACATACCTATAAAAAAAAGGCGACCTTACTTTTGAGATTACCGTCACCAGACTCCATTATACCAACCAAACACTAGCACTAAAAAACAGGTAATTAACCAAATTTCAGCTGCACCTTATCTGGCATCAAAGCAGCAACATGTGACGAATTGTTAGACCTCTAACCACAGCAGCAATAAGAAAATGCAGCTAAGGTTGTGGGGCCATCCAACAAATGTATGTAGAACAAATACAAAATCAACTTTCCAGGTATGTTAGGCATTCCACATGCCATACAGCAATGAGAGGAATTTACTAAGCAGCTGGCACTAATACATGAAAAATAAAGCACAATAGTGCCACGAACCTATATGCATACTGCAGAGGAAGACTGAAACACATCTGCAGAGTTAACTGTCAGTGAGACTCACTAAATTGAAAAAATTGAAACATGATATATAACAAAACTCATTGCAGACCTACATCTTAACACCATATTTACATCTATTTCCATCAGCCAATACAATGCACAAAACAAGTGCTAAGTTACTCACCAAAGTAATCTCTCATTCTCATCACTTGAGTACACCTGTAGGGGAAAAAAAGTTCCTTAGAAACCAACACTCGATAGAACAGAGTGAATAACTTAGTGGTAACATCAGTGAGGGCAAGTAAGATCAATCACAAAATCATATGCAAGTAATTATATCATCATTCCAGCAAACAATACAAAGGCTTATTTTACGATCTTACCTTTTTCATAAGCCTTATGGCACCCACAACGCCACCAACGGTGGCAAATCCACCTTGAGACAAGCACAACCTGGAGAACAATACACCATATTAAAACATTGCAAAGCTATTCTGCACATCACACGTGTCACACATTTCGTCAGACAAATGCCTCAATATCCACATATATTTTCAGGACTCTTACACATCATTCAACATACTTATTAGTTGGCATTGACAGCCAATAGTCATGGAACAGTTCAAACCGCTATATGTAACAACCCAATTTACACCAAAAACTGTACACAGCATTTCGACCCTTCACCTCACCACAACCGACATTTAAGCAAGAACCGCTTAACATACACACCATATCATTCCGTGCCAGCAGTGCAGCTGCCAGGAGCTGACCACGGTCGCCCATGTCCATCTTTCTGGAAGGACCAAAGTTCAAATGTCGGAAAGTGTATGCACAAGTTTCAAGTTTGTCCTGCGAATCCGGCCGGCAGCAAGACATGCCCCACCTGAGTATTTGCACACAAAAAAAGACATTAGCGTATTTTCCGTATGAGTTAAATAGTATCTATTATAGTTTCACTAATTGAACTTTAAAAAGTAATCCTCAGAAAATCCACTCAGTCACCGAATTCAGACTGGGGCGGTTGTTGTTCATCATTGAAAAGTCTCAATTCTATTAAGGAACTATATCTGTAGAACTCACATGATATGCATGCATTTGCTACAGCAGTTAGTATTTCGACGCCTTCGCTTCGTTACGGATATATATGCTGCCATTACGGCTCCGGGCGGACCATTTCCTGCATTACGCCGCGTGACTGCCAACTAAAACCAAGTTAGAGAATTAGCTACATTAGAAATAAACTTCAAACTCGCTAAGCTCTTTAACAAATCAGCAACTAATTTTATTCACAACGTTTCATACGAACGAGACAAAAGTATCATCATAAGCATACCACGAATTAGAACAATTTCATCTCCTATCCCAACTCATGCATGTGTTTATTTTTGCCTACATTTAAGTCTTTTTCGACAAGCAATGCCGCTTATCAAGTAAGTCCTACAGAAAGTGAACAAACAATTCTGTAATATAACAATTTCCTTCCAGACTCGAGTTGTTTTTAACCGCCATCACCAGAATTCAAATTAAACCACGTGGCTACCATACATAAAACAAATGTGTAATAAAACGGCAAATTTTCACACAGAAGATACTAAAAGAATACGTAACGAGAAAATACATATGCCCGCCACGAACATTTATTCATTGAAAGCGGCAATAAGAAAACTACACCCTCACAACTTCGACGCCACACGTACCTCACACCAACATGCGATTCCTAGTCAAAATGGAAGCATCAAGCTCTCAGCAGCGGATTTTATAAGAAGCCAAAGACGTTCCTTATAGTACTTCCACTTCACTACACATATCGATAGTAAAGCTCGGTCCACACGCAACGATGTGTCTGCGCCTTCGACCACAGATACTAGTAGACTGGCCCTGCTGTGCAGAAGCTATAGGGCTGGTGTGGCTCCAACATAAACCACGTGACTGTTGGCAAAACGTAGCGGAATTTCAAATCAGCAGTCTGCCATCCTATGTCTGTATCATATTTTCCCCACATTTCTCAATTGACTGCCAAACGCTTTCAACAAAAATCACTTTTTATTTGCGATAAATTACGCCAAAACTACATTTGACCTGGATTTCTTCACAGTACCATTTATAAAATCTAGCAAATACATCGACCGCCACTCTGGTGCGTAGCGAGACGAAATTAAAGTAAAATTTCGTTAAAATTCTTTTAAACAGTAAGAGTGGGCTCGTGTCAAAACTTTAAACATTGGATTCGCCGCGTTTTGAGCTCTAGTCACTTATAAAAGAAAATGGGATATGGGAATCATGTCAACTATAAGTGACAAAATTTTCAGTATCAATTTTAGATGTACTTCAAAGGTTCATTTCCCAATATTTTTACAAAAGTTTAAACTATCAGTTTAAAAAAATGATATTTTAGATGAAAGGTGAGACTTTCAAGTTTCAGAAAATAATTTTGGAGCCTACATTTATGTAATAGTATTAAAAGGTAGAAAAAATTCTCTTAATGTGTCGACTATAGGTGCTCTTACCTTATTATAATCTCACTTGAATATACAAATCCTTGCCAAAGATATATTGAAAAAGGCTTTGTGGATGCAGTACTGGCAATTAGAAAGGCTAAGAACTCCAGATACCTCTGTCTGTACTTTGTGTAGGCATCATGGTTCAAACATAACCTTGGCAATTATTAACTCTAATGCAATAGGGACCAGGCATAGAATATTTAATGTCCCTTAAACAGCACAGTTTTTGTATATACACTCCTCACACAACCTTTCTGGAATGTTTCTGTCACAGACTTTTCAAAATGGCGATTTCTAATTTTAAAATTCTCAAATAAAATTGATTTAATTAGAGCATTTCTGTGATTTTCTGTGGGCTCAAAGTCCATAATATGTTCGTTGATAGATTTTCTGTAGAAATGTGTTGCAGAAATGCTGGGGTATCAAAAGTAAAATGATATCCCTGTCCTTAAATGTCACTTTCAAGATGAATAAATTTTTCTCGTCCATACAAGGATCCAATCACAACAGCTGATAATTGGGGTCACATACTATACTCATTGCTACCAATGACACATGGGCACATAAAGTTGGCTCACTTTAGAGGTGAGGCGGCATAGGTACAAAGAAACATACTATGCTGTTACATATATGTTAGTGAAATTAAGCTGCATACCAGATTCTTAAGCAGTGGACTCACTGCCACCACTCCCTACCGACTCAACCGGCAATCTTTTTTTTTCAAATTAGATGATTTCCGGCATTTGTATGATTTGAGGATTTACTACCTTGTTGTTTATTAGCATTCGTACTAATCGTCTGCAATGTATTGTCAATCAGCAATAAAATTTATGTTACCAAAATCAGTGAGACAAACCGATCAAACTTTTTCATCACATGCTGAATATGTAAAGGAAAACAGGATGTTGATGAGGAATGTGGTGTCATGAATAGTAACGTTGATCTTCAGTTAACATTTTATATTACTGGTTCTCCAAGCAGTGCCGGCCACAAATGGGAAGCAGAAATGTTTGACTCAATTTCATTCATCGTAATCGTTGTTTTAGGAAAGCCTGCAACTGTTATTCATTCTTTAAAGACGATAATGAGACAATGCACCTCTTACGTATTTCTTTATGCTTCACATGGCGCATTTCGAGAATTTCTCATCGTCGTGACCAAACATTTATATTAGTGTTCGTGTTCTGCCACCTGTCTAGTTATCTTTTTGAGATTATAAGATACTTTGCGTTCTCCATTATCCAGAAAATAAGACACACGCACACCATCACTCATACTGTTTACAAAATTTCACGGAGTATGTGTTTTTGTCTGCATAATGTAGTAAGTACAGTACAGTACCTTAACCTCCAAAAGACGACACAGTATTGTGGAACAAGAGCACGACATACATACAAATGACACACAAAATACTTATGTACATATTTTCACTTGAATGAGAATAAATTCTAGAAACGCATAGTCCTAAGCATAGTCGGTTCACTGTTTCCTTATTTAAGCCAGAAACATTTGAACAACAGAAAGAGAGTAGAAGTACCAACTAGCGCTACAGTTGGTCAGAAAACGAAACATGCGAAATAATGCCTTCGAGTAAAGACACAGAGTTGTGACATTCGAAATTATCATGAAGCTACGCATTTGCAGTAGAGGCAGTTTGAATACATTTCTTCTCAGTTGTGATGGCTTCACTCGAAGGAACCTGCAGGTACAATCGTTAAAACAACGTGAATGTCTTTGATGCAGGCATTCTCCTAGTTCCTGTGGTTTGTGACTGAAAACACATGAAATATGCATTCAAGTAAACCCAAAGGATTCTCATCATTGAAACTCTCACGGAGTTGCGTATATGCAGTAGAAACAGTTTGAGAATGGTTTCATTCGGTTGTGATAACTTTAGTTGAGTGATCCTACTGGCCACCACATCATGTCACACCCCATCCCTCAAAACATTCTGCAATGTGTTTCAAATGGCGGAATCGACATTGGCCATCCCATCACATCTCGTGATGGCACCATCATGGCAAGAAGGGCTTTGATGGTTGAAAGTTGATGTTATTCATCCATATGTTGCTGATCACGATCCTCAAACTCGCTTCCTCCTGATACATGGCCATGAGAAGATCTTGTAATATTAGTAATTTTCGCCTCACAAACATTAATATACGCTCAGTAGTAAATTCCTGATGGCCTAATGTTATGGAACAATCGTAAAGTAAAAGAAATGAATCATCGCATAGCAGCTACAGAATCTATTATTCTTTATCTTTGCCATTCTTTCGCGGTGCCTGTAAATCTCTATGTTCATGTATCGATTAATGATATAAAAGAGAATTCTGTGTTTTCAAGACAAATGAGGCATTTGGCGCCTCACCTTTTACTGTTTATAATCCATGAAAGGCGGATGTGGACTTGCTGCCTTCTGCACTTACTTTAGTTCAAAAAGGGGTCCACTACTCAGGAACACTCACCTTCAATAATTTGCCAGCAAACATAAAAAATTTATTTTCACGGGCAAGTGCTCTACCATCTGAGCTACCGAAGCACGACTCACGCCCGGTACTCACAGCTTTACTTCTGCCAGTATCCGTCTCCTACCTTCCAAACTTTACAGAAGCTCTCGGTCGGGCACACAGTTTTAATCTGCCAGGAAGTTTCATATCAGCGCACACTCCGCTGCAGAGTCAAAATCTCATTCTGGAAACATCCCCCAGGCTGTGGCTAAGCCATGTCTCCGCAATATCCTTTCTTTCAGGAGTGCTAGTTCTGCAAGTTTCGCAGGAGAGCTTCTGTAAAGTTTGGAAGGTAGGAGACGGATACTGGCAGAAGTAAAGCTGTGAGTACCGGGCGTGAGTCGTGCTTCGGTAGCTCAGATGGTAGAGCACTTGCCCGCAAAAGGCAAAGGTCCCGAGTTCGAGTCTCGGTCAGGCACACAGTTTTAATCTGCCAGGAAGTTTCATATCAGCGCACACTCCGCTGCAGAGTGAAAATCTCATTCTGGAAACATCCCCCAGGCTGTGGCTAAGCCATGTCTCCGAAATATCCTTTCTTTCAGGAGTGCTAGTTCTGCAAGTTTCGCAGGAGAACTTCTGTAAAGTTTGGAAGGTAGGAGACGGATACTGGCAGAAGTAAAGCTGTGAGTACCGGGCGTGAGTCGTGCTTCGGTAGCTCAGATGGTAGAGCACTTGCCCGCGAAAGGCAAAGGTCCCGAGTTCGAGTCTCGGTCGGGCACACAGTTTTAATCTGCCAGGAAGTTTCATATCAGCGCACACTCCGCTGCAGAGTGAAAATCTCATTCTGGATAAAAAATTTAGTTACAAATAGAGGTCAGTTTAAAAGGAGCCTGAAAGACTTACTAGTGGCCAACTCCTTCTACTCCATTGACGAATTTTTTAATAGAAACAAATGATGTGTTGTATATATTTATACTATTAGTATTGTTATTTCAGCTTAAAAAAATAAAAATAAAAAATAAAAAAAGGTGACATGTTCCACATTCACGAGGATCTCCTCAACACTGATCTATGGAACGAAAACTAATCTAATCTGCATCGGTATTTTATATTTTATGCTAAAATATTTAGTAAATATGCTAATAGTTATTTTTTCCAATCAGAAAACATGTAGTTTCTTGTAATTGATTACGAACAGACAGCATCAAGAGGACATTTTCACTGTTATGTATAAAGGATTTAATCACAAAGGCCATCTATTTTAATTTAATATGAAAAGATATGTAGCATTAAATAAACGTGTAATAAAGATAAGTGTGGTTATTTTAGTAAATGAACCTTGATGATTTCCATCTCCTCATTTACTTGAATTATAATTATTTTGTGTTAGTTCAACACCAGAAATTACGATCACGCTGATGGGCCGATACAGCATGAGGCAGAAGAAACATTACCTTTTCCTATTATTTCGCAGTCAACTCTTTTTTTTAATTGTGTAGTGTTGCATTTCTTTTAAAGTCTATAAATTTTCTGGTCCCTTAGCGTTGTTCTGGGCATGACTATAAAAATGCACAGAAACGACAATGTTTCTTCTGAACAATCTTAATTATATCAATCTGCTGCTCTTATTCAGGTATTTAATGCTCAGTGTACGTTATTATAATAGGGTAATCAGTCCCTGATTCTGTTGCCAAGTGGCCCATCAAAATATTCACATTTTCTACAGTAATCAAAAAAATATAAAATAACAATTATTTTTCTTTTTGCCACCTAAAAACAACGCTACAATGTCCATATTTCGTTTTATCGTAGTTTTCATGGTTTATATCAGTTGTTGGCTATTTTTTTATTTGTCATAAATTGTTTTCTTCCGTCATTTTCTTTGTTAAAATTTGCAATCTTATAATAAATGATGAAAGATGAATTGAAGCAGCAATCTGAATTGTACAACATGTGAGTACTAAATTACTTGTCATCTACTACATTTATAAAGTGGATTTTTATACATGCCACTGCCATTAATTAAGATATTACAATGCAACGGATTGCAATATTGCTCCAACTTGAAGTGAGAAAAATACTATGGATAGAATCAGGTTAACTAGAATTTGGAATTTATTTGCACGTTGCGAGGCACTTGCAGGGTTTGTGGCATGCTTATATACTGCAAAGTCGTTCTCTGGAATGTGTGTGAAATAGTTTTATTAACTATCAGTGGTCAACATTTATACGACTTCAATAGCTAATATCTGTACAAATAAGGCACTTGAACCGTTAAAAGCCAAATACAAGATGTTAAGAAAACCCATAAATCTGAAGGGAAAGTTATTGAGGGAGATATGACCACTGCACGAAAATTTGCAGCGGCCTAGCCGAAACTTAACCTTAAACAAACTACTTTTCAAGGGATGTGATGGAATCTCGTAACACTGTGTTCCTTTCAGGAATTTGAATGCAATTTAATCATTACAAATGAAAAAAACTGATCCTTTGACTTTCATAAATATAAAATGCAAATTTCTCTACTTTTGGACATCTTGTGTAGTGCATGGAATTCTCCTTCTAGACCACATAATAACAATTTTCGGACGCACACCCTCTTTTGCGTTGTTTTGCACTTCTGTCTTTCAACACTAATACACAAACTGTCCCTGCAAGCTGCAAGCCATTATTGTCAAATAAATGTCATTTTCATGAAAACTTGGACTCCAGCATCAGCATATATAAGCTACCATACTGTGTATATGCACTTCGTACAAAACAACAGTTAAAAATCATTTTGTGAGGATCTCAATATCCGTAAAAAACAAAAACAGGAAAAAAGAGTTGAGGACAGCCATGACAGTTGAAATCATGTGATTTGAACTGTCTTCAAGTGCTATCATGTGATGGACACTGTGAATACACCTTGATGACCAGTGTGAACTGGAATCATGTACAAAATATAACTTCAAACATATTTGTTCATAGTGAAGAATATGCCAACCAGTAGGTATGGTCTTACTTGTTAGCTGACATGTTCTTTGCTATGAACACATATGTTCGAAGTTATATTTTGTGCATGATTATATGAGTCCACTGGACTTAGTCTTGCACTCTAGATGATCGCTCTATGATTGCAACCGATGTGCAATAATAGAAGACAAACGATTTCAAATGTATATGACCAATGCTGGAGTTACCGTCGTTTGCAACAATGTAGATGTTCTATTTCGAGTTGGTATGTCTTCCATTGAAGTCTTCTCCACAAGGGATCTCTAATATCTGAAACCAAAAAATAATTAGCTTTTATGAGACACAGATAGAGAAAAAGTCCACTCTGTGAATGAAAACGATCATAAATTGATGAACTGACTTCATTAAATAATTCTCTATTATAGTGTAAAGTCAGAACTGTTATAAAAATTCAGTTGCTTTTGACTTATTTCGTACTTAAAAAAAACACAATGGAAATGGTACACAGATGCTACATATTGCTATGTAAATATTGTATAATGTATCTGCATGTATATATATATATATATATATATATATATATATATATATATATATATATATACTAAGAAGTAAATATCGATGTTTTCAAATGTTTCTACAGCATTTTTTTCCTGTTGTTCCATTTCTCAGGATTTTTCGTTAACATCCGTTTTGAAGTTCAATAAACTTTACATCTACGTCTACAGACATACAAAGCAAGCCACCATATATTGTGTGGTGGGGGGGGGGGTACCTTTTAGCATTACTAGTCACTTCCTTGCAGATCCTTTGCAAACAGGATGAGGGGGAAACTATTGCCCATACTCTGCTGCACTAGCCCTAATTTCTCTCATTTCATCTTCATAATCCTTACATAAAATGCATGTTGCCAGCAACTCAATCATTCTGCAGTCAGCTTCAAATGCAGGTTCTCTAAATTTTCTCAATAATGTTCGACAAAATGTTCCTATTTGAGTTCCCAAACCATCTCCATAACACTCATGTGGTGAGCGAACCTACCAGTAACAAATTGCTTCTGTGTCTCATTTTAATATGATCTGGTGAGGATGCTAAACAATTGAGCAATACTCGAGAATGGAGGCACAAGTGTTCTGTAGACAGTCTCCTTTACAGAGGAACCACACTTCCCTAAAATTCTACCAATAAACTGAAGTTGTCTATTTGCCTTCCCTACCACTATCCTTATGTGCTTGTTCCATTTCATATCACTTTACAGTCTTTTGCTCTGATATTTAATCAATGTGACTTTGTAAAGTTGTGCACCGCTAATACTGTATTCATCTGCGTTAAATTACATTTCTCAACATTTAGGGAGGCTTCCATTCATCCTACCAACAAGAAATTTTGTCTAAGTCATCATGTATGCTCCAACAGCCACTCAGTGATGACACCTTCTCGTACAGCATCATCAGCAAACAGATGCAGACTGCTGCTCACCTTGTCCATTAGATCATTTGTGTATGTAGAGAATAAGAACAGTCCTGGCACAATTCCTTGGGGGTCTCCTGACGATTTCCTTGTTTCTCATCGACACCTACAGTTTAGGACAATGTACTGGGTTCTATTGCTTAAAAAATCTTCGAGCCACTCATATATCTGTGTACCTATTTTATGTGCTTGTACATTTGTTAACAGTCTGGTTTGGAGCTCTGTGTTAAACACTTTCTGGAAATCTAGGAATGAGGAGTCTTTGTGTTGCCCTTCAGTCACACTTCAGAAGATATCATGTGAGAAAAGGGTTAGATGAGATTCACACGAGTTAAGCGTTCTAAATGCATTCTGATTTGTTTACAGAAGCTCTTCACTCTCAAGAAAACTTTTTACATTGTAACTCAAGAATTCTGCAGCACACCTATGTTTGCAGAAAACCAAACACTAATACCTTTTAGAACATTATTCACCATTTAGTTTCTTAATTTCTGTATGTTTTGATTAATTTCAATACTAGTCCTGTCTGCCTATAATTTTGTGGGTCTGTTCTTTTACCTTCCTTATATAGAGTCACCTGCAATTTCTTCCATTAGCTTCAGACCTTGTCCTGGTCAAGTGATCTGTATACAAGCTAACTAATGGGGCAGTTCATTAGAGTACTCTCAACAAAAGCCAATTGAGTTCCATCCAGACCTGGCGACGTATTTCAACTCTTTTGATTACCGATACTAGTTCCTTAATTCTTAATTCTGATTCTATATTTATACTTTTATGTTATGGGTTGTACCTTGTGACGTAACTTCTACTGATTGTTCCTGTGTGAAACAAAGCGAGTTACGTAGTTTCATGTTCCTTAGATCAATTGTACACTTAGTCATAATGATGTTGAATGTGTTTTATTGCAAGCAAGTAAATATAGCTACACGCTGACCATTTACAACTGTTTTTTCCCTGAATACAGATACGAATTTTGTAATTCCCACCCACCATCGTTTACATATTAGAAAAATAGAAATTATTTATGGAACATAAAGAGTTTTCAAGGAGAAAATTATCATTGGCAAAATAATCAAAAACTTTGGTGGCAGCATTGTAAACTTTTTCTGTACTAAAGACAAGGTAAGGTAATTATGTACATCTTTGTTCTGTTTGAATTTTAATGCCTTATTTACAGCAAACTTCAGAGGGAAGAAATAGACTGTGAAACAGTAGTCAAAATGCCTAACCCTATTTATTTCTTAACACTTGCACAGCCACACTCATAATATTACACTGTCTTCAATTGTGGAAGAATGCTATGCTCATGATACAGACACAACATCTTAATGTGTATTACAATGCCTATAATATTAAGTACATGGGAGTCCTCACTAAGAAGCACTAAGAAGTTATGTCTGTAATATTACTACCATGGTACTGTTTTCATCACTGAAGACAATGTAATGTTACTGGCATAGCACTTGAAGTGTTAAAGTTGAGTTTTCACAGAATAGAACATTATTCCGTGTGACATTACTGAATTAAAACATGAAAAATTTGTTAGCTTATGGATTTGTCTCACTCTAAGATCTGTAACTATTCAAAGTGAAGATGTGTCTGAAGCGAGTCATTTTAGAAGTTCCAAAACTTTTTTTCAGTTTTATTTCACCATCTGTAAATGAAGTTACAAGTTTTTGATGTTTCAACTCTGTTTATTATTTTATAATCATGTGTTACATGCATCAGATGTATAATACTTGTAGATGTGGATGACTGAAGATGTTGCCTTTTTGAAATATTGAGTGAAACCATTTGCAGAAAACCAAACATTAATACTTTTAAGAACATTATTCACCATTTAGTTTCTTAATTTATGTATGTTTTGATTAATTTCAATACTAGTCTTGTCTATAAAATTAACCAAGTCTCTTTGTTGCTTATTAGATTGAAGGTCGATTATATGTATGCAAAATAATCATAGATGTAAGACTGAGCCTTGTAGAACACCATAAGTAATTTTTCCACTTTTGGAAGATTCTCACCTGCTTGCATTGGTTGATTCTGCATTCTGTAGATAGGATATGATATTAATCACTGGCTTTAGAATCAAAACCCCCAAAACCTCAGTTGACCTACAAGAATACCATGATTCACAATGTGAAATGCCATAGATAGGTCACAGAAGATACAAAGAGAGTTTACTGTTTACTGTTTACTGCTTGTCAAATTTGATGTATGAGCTTGTAAAAGGAGGGTACAGTTGAGTAACGCTTCTTCGATCCTTTCTATTATTTACTGAAGATGTTATTGTTGATCTGTTGGGGTATTAATCTAGAAAGCATCACCACCATGAAAATTTTGGAAAATAATATCAATTGTGAAACAGGTCAGTAACTATTGACATCTCTCCTATCATCGTTGTCATAGACGGATTTTACAATGACATATTTCAATCTGTGTGGAAAAATGCCCATTTATTTCAGAAAAGACAGCACTTATTATATGCTGGGAAAGTTATCAAATCCAGATGAGAGTTTATTTTTAAGACAATATATAATTTTTTAAATTTCATAAGGAGGATAGGGTGAGACATGTACATGATTGAATTGTATGTCAGTACCTGTTTCAACTTATTGCTATGATTTTTCTCTTGAACTGCTTGTTCCTACATCTTCCACTACATTTGCTGTGGGAAATTCACATTGAGCCCATGGTGAACACACCATCATTCAATGGCGATGTCGCCTGCTAGTCCTTTCTATTCTGCTGCTATCTAATGTGAATCAGCCATCAGCTTTCACAGTGAACAGAACAGAGAAAGCTGGTGTCTACATCAAAAGATGGTGTGTTCACATGACATGAATATGAACTCAATATATCTTCACTTCACCCAATACCGATCTGTAAGTTTAATTTTATGAGACACAGTCTGTGATATAAAAATTACGAATATTCGAAGATTATCTTTATCATCAGCAGAATGGATGTCGACGTCATCATAAAATTGTGGTTTATACACACTAGTTGGAGCACCTACACAATGATGCGCCACTTAGCCCAGAACTAAAGAGTGAACGTTTATTAATGGTCAAAGCAAATTTTATAATGGATATTCTTAACTAATTTTTATGAAGTTTTGATGAGAAGTGCAACAATAGGAAAAGTGACGCCGAAACGTTACAAATTGCGAGATTGTGTATATATAGGGTGTAGATGATAACTGTTTACAATGTACCACAGTGGTGTAGAGTAAGCTGAGACAAACAATTTCATAATGAACACTTGTGGTCTATCAAGTCAGGTAACTACCTCAAATTGCACAAAAACCACCTAAGCTACAATTATTGTGTGTTACATGGTATTTTCAATATTATCTCACACTCTTCATGCAGACTATTAGTCTGAGAGAGAAAATGAGTAGTTCATTTTCCGTAGTAAATTTTATGATTGTTTGGTGATAGACACCTATGTAATGAATCACGAAGAATTATGGAATTTCCAGGTATTTGGAATTCTGAAATGAGGCTAGGTTCATTTCTACAGAAGGAAAATACCTGTAGGCAATACAGAGATCACTTAAGCAATGTGTTTCAAAAACATATGGAGTTCATTGAGAACTCTGTAGACAGGATTAGAGTGTTAAACTTTAACAGATATGTGTTGCTATCAACTATGATACCAGTGTTGTCCTCCTTCAGGAAGCAGTGCATAGAGCATTAGACACATTTTTGCAGGGTTGCCAATGATTTATCTGAAAAAGTGTGGGCAGAATTCTTTAAAAAGTTAATGTTAGCTATATCTACTGTGACAGCATCAGAGTGTAGGAAATGCATGTGAATAGGGCCTCCAGAATGGAAATGTATACAAAAGTCTACCACAGGCAAGAAGGTGGTGAGATGGGTGTAGTAACACACTCTTAAACGATAATGGAAATTTCAGAGCCGCCACACAGCGCTTCCAATGAATATAAGTACAGCCAGTATGTGATATACAACACTTGTGGTCTATGTAGTCCACAAACGACATAATATTAGGCTTCAAAAACCAACAACGCTACAGTGAATGTGCATTGTGCATTGTGACAGATTTTCAGTATTCTCTCGCTCTCTTTGTGCAAAGGAAAAAGAACAGTTTTTTTCTAAAAAAATTTATGTAGTTTAATTTTGTACTGGGATACGTCTTCGTTAAAGGCTGTGATTTTTGTTATTAAAGAAAACGTACACAAGTGACCTTCAGAATCACCCCCACTCACACTAACTTCCCAGTAGTTGGAATTTTTATTCTGTTGTTCATGTCACTTTCACCTGCCATTGTCAAAAATTTACGACTGCGCGAATTAGTTCCTGCACACAAATTGTTTTTGTCTTCGTTGGCTGGATGTTACGCCACCAACATATTTGTTCACTTAAAAATTGAAAAATTGACGTTTGTGTAAATTTTACCTTTACGATTTTGAGAATTTTAACAATATAAAACTAAGAAGTAGTTTGGTTTGTTTGTCTGACATTCTTACTACGAATTTACTGTGTTTGGAGGGCTTAAGTTTAGATCGCATTGAAAATGTCAATAGTTTTTGCATAATGTTCATGAAAGCCTTTTTTTCTTTGATTAACCTTATGTGAAATTTTAAACCAATAATGTTAACAAAATAGCTGATGAAGCCAGTGGCATAATAGCCCAGTTAATAAATAACATAAAAGGTCGAAAACTGTATGGGAAATAATTCATAAAGTCAGAAAGTTTTGAGTAGTGGCATCAATAACATACCCTACTCCTTACCAGTGGGGGTGGGGGGGGGGGGGGGGGCAGATGAGTGTGGCAGTGTGGGAACACTTGAAACATTTGAAGGTCCCTTTTTTACTTTTTCTGAATAACTCAAAAATCAGTGGCCTTTAACAAAATATATCCTGGTGCGAAATTGCACTACATAAAATTTATTACAAAAATGGCCCTATTAATTTTGTCTCTGAGACTGATAGTTTGCATGAAGAGAGTGAGATAATATTAATCTTCTGATCAACACTCTATCTTTCCAGCTGTTAACATGCTGTCTATGGATACCAACATGTCCTCTCCTACTAAACCTGAAAAAGGAGAGACTAGGGTGGCAGTACTACAGTATTCAAAAGGTATCAACATACTTGATAAGGATGGTCCCTCTCATCTTCCCTTAAGATACCCAATCACTTGTGTAATTCTATATTATCTGACTACATTTGTGCCATGTAATAACGTCTCAATCATCTCTGTGGTGGTAACGTTCTCAGTCTCTGATTCTTCCATTTCAAAACCTGTTTCTTTGAGAAGAAGGAAAATTGGAGGAACCAATCACAAACAGAAAAATTTTTGTCTTGCCACTGAACGCATTTTTGTCATATTTTTACTTCTCAGTGCCTACCACAAGCACTGTCCACACTTTCTGTCATACTGTCCAGGGTTCCTACAATTAAACCAAATCACATGGTATGACTGAGTGCATGAAACATTGTGCCCTATTAGTTGCATTGAGTTTACATAACCAGGTCTAGACCTCCATTTGATTCTGTACTGTGTCCTTTTATCAAATCACTGACAGAACTCTATTTTAAAAATCGAACTCTCAATGAAATCCTTCAATCCAATCACATATCAATTAGGCAATTTATACACTGCATGTACAAACTTAGCTGATTAAAAGCAGTTCCCCTCTACTCAGAATGTTGAGGTAACACTGGAGCTCGTCACTTTGTGATGTCCCGTGCAGGTACTGTATCTTCTGGCAAAAGCGTTTCAGGACAGTGACTTCTGACCGTAGTGCTATGTGTGGGAAATCCACACTGTGAAGGTATCAGGAATTATTAATGTAATGTGGCAGAACTGGAATATTTGAAATACGTGGATACCACATCAACACAAGAATATGACACCATATCACATATTCTTAACATTAATAGTAGACAGCTCTCATATATATATATATATACACTCCTGGAAATGGAAAAAAGAACACATTGACACCAGTGTGTCAGACCCACCATACTTGCTCCGGACACTGCGAGAGGGCTGTACAAGCAATGATCACACGCACGGCACAGCGGACACACCAGGAACCGCGGTGTTGGCCGTCGAATGGCGCTAGCTGTGCAGCATTTGTGCACCGCCGCCGTCAGTGTCAGCCAGTTTGCCGTGGCATACGGAGCTCCATCGCAGTCTTTAACACTGGTAGCATCCCGCGACAGCGTGGACATGAACCGTATGTGCAGTTGACGGACTTTGAGCGAGGGCGTATAGTGGGCATGCGGGAGGCCGGGTGGACGTACCGCCGAATTGCTCAACACGTGGGGCGTGAGGTCTCCACAGTACATCGATGTTGTCGCCAGTGGTCGGCGGAAGGTGCACGTGCCCGTCGACCTGGGACCGGACCGCAGCGACGCACGGATGCACGCCAAGACCGTAGGATCCTACGCAGTGCCGTAGGGGACCGCACCGCCACTTGCCAGCAAATTAGGGACACTGTTGCTCGTGGGGTATCGGCGAGGACCATTCGCAACCGTCTCCATGAAGCTGGGCTACGGTCCCGCACACCGTTAGGCCGTCTTCCGTTCACGTCCCAACATCGTGCAGCCCGCCTCCAGTGGTGTCGCGACAGGCGTGAATGGAGGGACGAATGGAGACGTGTCGTCTTCAGTGATGAGAGTCGCTTCTGCCTTGGTGCTAATGATGGTCGTATGCGTGTTTAGAGCCTTGCAGGTGAGCGCCACAATCAGGACTGCATACGACCGAGGCACACAGGGCCAACACCCGGCATCATGGTGTGGGGAGCGATCTCCTACACTGGCGGTGCAACTCTGGTGATCGTCGAGGGGACACTGAATAGTGCACGGTACATCCAAACCGTCATGGAACCGATCGTTCTACCATTCCTAGACCGGCAAGGGAACTTGCTGTTCCAACAGGACAATGCACGTCCGCATGTATCCCGTGCCACCCAACGTGCTCTAGAAGGTGTAAGTCAACTACCCTGGCCAGCAAGATCTCCGGATCTGTCCCCCATTGAGCATGTTTGGGACTGGATGAAGCGTCGTCTCACGCGGTCTGCACGTCCAGCACGAACGCTGGTCCAACTGAGGCGCCAGGTGGAATTGGCACGGCAAGCCATTCCACAGGACTACATCCAGCCTCTCTACGATTGTCTCCATGGGAGAATAGCAGCCTGCATTGCTGCGAAAGGTGGATATACACTGTACTAGTGCCGACATTGTGCATGCTCTGTTGCCTGTGTCTATGTGCCTGTGGTTCTGTCAGTGTGATCATGTGATGTATCTGACCCCAGGAATGTGTCAATAAAGTTTCCCCTTCCTGGGACAATGAATTCACGGTGTTCTTATTTCAATTTCCAGGAGTGTATATATATACATATATCTGCTCCAGAACTGATGATAACATTTATTTATAACAAGTTGTGTACAAGTAAAGGAAATTGTGATATTTGTAAGGCTGTAAACATTCCTGATAGTATGAATATTACAAATTGTTGTTAACATGTTTTTACACTGTAAATTAGTGACAACTTTAAAATTAACTTGAAACATGATTGAGAACGCAATTTTATGTAATATATTTGTATGTCTCATGAGATTATTAGAAGAAAATGTAATATTGGTAGTTTTGTTAATTAATGTTCACAAGATTGATTGCAGATCCATAAAGCTATGCTTCCAATAATGAAATATTATGTATTGGATTACTGAAAGGTTGTTTAAGGGATATGACTGAAGACGCAATGGGGCAATCTGATACTGATTTTTGAATGTCATTCCTGAACAAGTCGCACTTCTGTATCGATTTATTGCGAGTATATGAAGAAATTATGTCAAATTACTGTGTCAGGTTTCTGATCGTAATTAGATTGTTGATATCTTGTCTTGAAAATGCTGCTAACAACCTCAGGCAAATTTCACCAAACATTTTTCATAACGCTGTGCTACACACCGCAACAAAATGATAAATGGAGTATCAGTTAAGTGAGATGACTTTATGCCAGGATCATTTCAATAAGCAATTTACTTTATTTATTGATTGATACACTTTATATTGCAAAGCTGTGGTAGTTGCTGCAGTATGGTCCATGTCTCCAGGTAGTGTATGACATTATCAATACAGAATTCTGATGTAATGCCGACATATCAACAGCAGTTGGAAAATCAACATATGTGCTGACCAAGCAGAACATCAACTTGAATAGTACAAGGCAAGATGGCTCGTTTATTAAAGATAGGTTATATACTGCGTGCAGGAGCTCCAAGTTAAACATATTACCCACAGAAAAAGGCTGGTTTTACAGGTGAAGGCAGCCACTGGTTGGACTCTGCCTGGCATATCTCATTCAAAGATGTCGGTATGTAGACCAGCACAGACTAG